>NC_062970.1:8723472-8782380 GCF_023119035.1 Salvia hispanica | reverse complement strand
ATCAAGGGAAGATTGCTCAGCGATAATGTGCTACTAGCGAAGGAAATCTTTTATGAAATCTGGAAATGCAACCCTTCTCCAAATTTGGCTATTAAATTAGATATGGCGAAGGCTTATGACCGAGTTCAATGGCCTTTCTTGCTAAAAGTTTTGAAGAAGATGGGCTTCTCGGAGAGGTGGCTTGGGATGATTGAGAGGTGTGTAAATCCGTGTTGGTTTTCTATTCTCATTAATGGATCTCCGACTGGTTTTTTTAAATCTTCTCGCGGGCTAAGACAAGGAGACCCCCTCTCCCCATCCCTTTTTATTCTGGCAGCTGATTACCTCTCAAGGCTTCTGGATCGTTTAATCCTAGGAAAAAAAGAAATGAGATTCTGTACTGCACGACATACGATGGGAGTGTCACACCTTGCGTACGCAGATGACATTCTTATATTTACCCAAGCAAGAAGAGCGACCATAAGGAAGCTTAAGAAATGTCTTACGCATTACATGGAAGTTTCTGGGCAGCTGATAAATGTGGAGAAAAGCTGCTTTTACTTAGATAATAAACATGAAGAGTGGGCAGCAGGTGTTATCACGGCGGGAGGGTTTCAACAAGGGACTTTTCCATGCACTTATCTAGGGGTTCCCATTTACCGTGGTTGAAAGAAATCTAATTTATTCTTGTTCATTAGAGACAAAATCTCTGAAAAAGTTCACAGTTGGTGTCATAGACACCTCTCCTTCGGGGGAAGACTAACTTTGATCAAAAGTATCCTTGAAACCATACCTATACATATTTTTCAGGTGCTTGAACCCACAAAAGGGGCTCTAAAGATGATGGAACAAGTCCTTGCCAGATTCTTTTGGGGATCATGTAACTCTACTTCCAAGACACATTGGATAAAGTGGCTGGATGTATGCAGACCTAAGGAGGAAGGAGGACTGGGGCTGCGGCGTATGACAGACACTGTTGCAGCCTATAGTCTCAAACTCTGGTGGAGATTCAGAGAGAAAATCTAATCTTCATTACAGCAAGAAAAGAAGGGTTGAAAAGGTTCAATGGAGACCCCCTGAGCAGGGTTGGCTAAAGCTGAACACAGACGGAGCTTTTGATGGAGACAGAAACAGAGCCGGGGGTGGCGGTCTGATTCGCAATAACCTTGGAGAAATAGTTGAGGCGTTCAGTGCACCGCTGAAGGTTGAATCTGCATGGGAAGCTGAGATGAGGGCTCTCCTAGAGGGAATCGAAATGGCAAAATGCCACTGTCGAAACCTATGGATTGAAACAGACGCAGAACTGTTGTGTTCTTACCTGGGGGGGACAGCTTGGTCCTGCAAAAACAAGGCACATAATGACAAGACTTAGAGTGGCACTCCGGAATTTCACTTGGAAAATTTCTCATATCCGGAGAGAAGGAAACAAAGCAGCGGATGCTTTGGCATCCATTGGAGAAAATAGTTGGGAGAGATTTAGATATACGGCAGACTCATCACCGGCGCGTGTGAAAGCTCTTGCTCACCTTGACAAGATTGGCATGCCTAGTTTTAGTTTTGGCAGATAGTTTTTGTTTTTGGTTTTGTGTTTTGTTACGTATAAGGGGTGATTGATTGTAACACCTCTCGTTGTTTTGAGTCGGTTCACTTTTGGGATCGACTGATTGTACCGCCTTGTTTGCATGATATATATGGGATGAGGGTCCTACTTAACCCTCCACCGTGAAGGTGTTTAACAAAAAAAAAAAAAAAAAAAAGACTTGGGAGTGTAGCATTCTATATTAAAACGAATTTCTGACACTTATACCATAAATTTTGAGTAATATCAGTGGAAAATCCACCCAATTCTGAAACATTTCTATTTTTGTTATCAAATTATAGGTTCAGTCAGATCATAGAAAAATCATAGCAAGAAAAAAGAAATTCCATAAAATATAGAAATGCTTCAATAGATAACAAATTTGAGAAATAAAGCAGGAGTGTCACCCAAAATCTGATTGGAAACAACTACAGCCAGTTTCCTATTCTAATGCTTTTAGCACCCTAATCCAAAATCAAGACTAAATCTCCACCCTTGGATTTTAAAATGAGTGGATGAGATTAAAGCTCACAAAATCTCAATAAATAGTAGACAAAATATCAACAAAAGGGTAATATCGTCATTATGTTATCATATGATAATTTTCGTGAGTGTTTTTTTATATCAACATTGTGTATTACAAATATCAACAATATGACATTGGAATATCAACACATTTTTATTGAGATTGGACATGCATAATATTGAGATTTTGCCTACAATATATTGAGATTTTTTGTTGCATTTGTTGAAAATAGCTGCTTATCAACATGTACGAAAATTGAAATATAATTTATCAAATTTCATCACCCGAACATCGTCGGAACATATGCAATTGAGATCTCGTTGGAATCCTTATTAAATTATCTTTAATTTGATATATTTTTTGCGAAAAAATAATTTAAATTGAGAGAGTTACGTAAATTTAAAGATTTGAGATGATTTTGAGGAGAGAGAAAGTAGTTAGTTATAATTACTACATATAGGATTTGACATTAATACCCTTATAATTTAATTAATAATTATTTAAATTTAAAATATATTACACTTGGCATCATATTAACCACAAGATCTTCTAATCTAATGGTTGAAAATTGGTCTCAATTTGGGATTGATAATTAGTTAGCAATTGATTACATATAGAATGAGACATACATATTGTAAACACAAACACCCTTGTCGTATAAGAGTATAATGAAATAAATGTAGACCATCATATTGCTTAAAATTTAAATGAAATTTGGCTTATAAATAAAATTGAGGAGATGATTTTTTTTGTTACCGTATCAAGTTCATATTCTCGATACAGGTTATTATGGCTTAAAAAAGAAATTGAGAAAGATGATTTTATTTAGTTTCAGTATCAAGTTCATATTTTTAATACAGATTTTGCTTTATTAATAATACGGTAATAGTGCATGCTGATGATAACGAGATAGACATGATTTTTTATATTATTACTATTTATTTGATAAATTTGCAGTGGCCTGTGGATGAAGAATTTTTTTTTAATACTATGACTTATGTAATTTTTCAAAATCAATGCGATAATATAACTTTTAGTGATTTAAATTATTTAATAAAAAGACACTTACTACTTTTTAAGTCAAAATTTTTGTTCAATTAACTCAATTTTATACTTTAATTAAAAGTAGCTGATTAAATCATATTTTTATATATTTCTCAATTGTTTCATATAATAAAAATTTGGATGAAATTTATTGGGACTTTTGTTCTTTTAGTTATTATAGGGGTACGTTAAAATGACAACATCTCTTAAAATAACATCATACCACCATTCCTAGCCAATCATTTGTACACGTGAATGAACAATAAGCTGTCATGTGGCAACCAAAAAAAATGCTCAAGTGTAAAAATCTCGGCCGACAATATACAACACTGTATACAACAATTTTTTCTCGGCCAGCAATATCCAACATGATATACAGTAATCTATAGATTGTTGTGTAGCGTTGATAATATTGTTGTGTAGCGTTTATAACATTGCTGGATATGTGGTGTCACGGTGTCACTTTAAGAGATGTTGTCATTTTAACCTGGGGAGTGTTAGGGTGCCATCACCTCTTAAAATAACACCATACCACCATTCCTAGCCAATCATTTGTACATGTAGACGAATAATAAGCTTCCATGTGGCAAAAAAAAGGGTAAAAAATACGGCCAGTAATACGCAACACTGTATACAACAATTCTACATTAAAATTTGTGTCATACACCAATTACTCTATTTTTTATGGACGAATAAAGTAATAAATTAATGAATTAATTAAATAAATGGTTGGTAGAAGGAGACGGTGGCGAGGGTCAAACTTGGTTGCATATAATGACCAAAAACTATAGTCAAATCAAGGATGCCATAAACAGCTGCACGTGTTCCTCATTTGGACCTTTGAATCTATACTATCAATAAAAGTTCAGTTCATTCTGGGGGGAAATCAAAGAGAATTCCCCCCTTTTTCAAATTTGCGATTTGGAGGGAATTTTGCAAATGCCATCTGCCAACTCACACTTTCAAGCTTTGACCAATAGTTAAAATGACCCCACCACCTTTATACATTAAAACCATCAGATAATAGCATTATTTTTAATTGTAAAGCTGACTAAACATCATATCATTTATATATATACAAATACATTTTGTATGCATACGAAACACATAGCATAACAAGGTTTTCCCACCCAAACAAAAAGTAGGTTTTGCCTCCAAAAGAAAACGTGGGTTTTCCCTCCCAAAAATAATGTGGGTTTTCCCCCCTCCAAAATGGAGGGGTTTTTTGGAGCTAAAAAAGGGGGGAAATCTGTTCATTCTAGAGCAAAAAAAATTTGAAATTTGAAATTTAAAACCCAAGATTATTTAGAAAGTTGTTCTATAAATATCAGTTGCAACAACACACATTCATAAATTACAGGTTCTTCTCTCTCTCTACGATTTACTTTCATATCTTTCTTCATCTTTATATTTTTTTTATTTCAATATTTTATTGCTTATCTTGACCATTTATATTTTGCAGATATTTAAGGTATGTGAATTTTATCTAACATTTTTCTTTTTTTACATAAGTTACAGGTTCTTCTCTCTCTCTACGTTTACTTTCATATCTTTCTTCATCTTCATCTTCATCTTTATATATTTTTTATTTTAATGTTTTGTTGCTTATCTTAACCATTTATATTTTGCAGATATTTAAGGTATGTGAATATTATTTAACATTTTTCTTTTTTTACATAGGTTAACTCTTTAAACCACAATAGCATTAACTTCTATTAATACTCACCATTGTTTGTCCTATTAAATCTAATATCTCACAACATCTTCTGGGTTTTTGCAGATATTAACAAGCATTGAATATCAAAAGAAGAGTAAATTAGAGAATGATAAGAGAAGTACACATCCAGCAGAGAAAAAGCATAAAACCAAGAACAGATGAAGGCACTAACGAAATCAGCATAGGCCATGGCTTGCCGGAGCTGTCCAACCATTTATACAGAGGAAGTGAAACTGAATAGCTGAAAAAGGAGGGATATAGAGATGAAAGGAGTGAGAGATAGAGAGGGGTAAAAGGAGCAGAGGAGAGAGAGTAATTTCCTAGGGAGTAGTAATATTTTTTTATCATTTTGTACATTTGAGTGTCAGATGCACTTCTTTTTGTTTTTAGTAGTAATATTTTTTTTTATCATTTTGTACGTTTGAGTGTCAGATGCACTTCTTCTTTTTTTTTTATATATATTTTGTGTAAGATGATTAGTCCAAAGACAAGGAAGGGAAGAGAAAAAATGATGAAGAAGAGGTTTTTCTCTTCCATTGTTTCGATTAATAGGCAATAAATGTATACACATTGTGGAACAATAATTGCACAGAAAATAGAATGGAATGCATTTCATTGTCCATAAAATATGAGTTTGTAATATAATAGAGTACTATATAATTATAAAGGATTAAATATCTTAGTTTTCAACTGTAAAATGGGTTTTGAGTTTTATTTCTCTATTTATTTGTATTAATTCTCATAAGTCCATTAAATATATATTCTAATCAAATAATTTCAAATAGTATTAAATGGAGTACATTTTTTTACAGATCAATAAATCAACTTATCTAAAATAAACAACATCTACAATGTCATTTTTTTCTTTTATTGAACAATACTCTATGTAAATGATTATATATTTTTATTGATCAATAAATCAATGCCATTTCTTTCTTTTGTCTTAATATAATATATTTTCTATTTTAATATACTTTAAGACATAAAATAGAATCCTCTATTTCTTCACCATTGGTTTCGTAAGGTATATTGCAAGGAAGAGAGAGAATGAGAGATACAATTAGAAATAGGTGGCACAAAGAGTTGAGATTAAGTTTAGTAGCCATATGATTATTGTGAAGCAATAGATTTTAAACTTCATTAATTAAGAGCAATGATACCCATTTTTAGTTGAAGCCAATATATATATATATATATTGTCATAATTTGTAATTGCAAGTTCCAATGTACTTCATTGGTGGACAATATTGATGACCAACTGGACACTTTATATAAATGCTAATATTATATATGTATGCTCATATATATCTCGAGAGAGAGAAAGTAGAACAAGGATGTGGAGGTGAGATTAAAAGAATCAGAGGGGGTCAGAGGGGTTGGAAATTTAGTACTATTTCTTATTACTCCACAATTTAATTATGCTTTTGATATATTATTTTCTCTTCCTACTTAATCTATTTTTGATAGATTTTATTTTATATCTTTCTTATTCCAAAAATATTTCCACCAAAATTTACAGTTGTACTGCTTATAAAAGGTAGGAGATTTTTTAGGGATTTAAATATCCCAAAATTCTAATTCATCAAATGATTTCCACCATGCAAATTTATTTTGTTTCATTTTACTTTGTAAAAGATGAAAAGACTGAAAAGATTGAAAACCTTCATTTCTACATTGAGGATTGTGCAAAGAGTGCAAGTTGCTTCCCATTTTTTTTAATTGAGTAGACTGCAGTATTAAAAGTAAGTTACTTCAGATGCAGTTCTTTAAAGTCAAATTCAGCCATTAATAATTAATGCATTTAACAGGTTACATAAGTTAAAATTCTATACTTTTGTAAAGTAAATAAATTTTTTAAAAAAATTCAGCAATTAATAATTAATGCAGTATAATATTAATAGGTACTACTAATATATACATTTTCTGTCCAACCTAATGAGCTCATTTTATAGGATTTAAACTTGAAACAAGTAGCATTAATTCATAGCTATCGTATTGATACCACCATAGAAATATGATATGATGTGATGTGATGTGTCCCACCAACATTATTTTGCTAAATGGAAATACAAAAGGGACCCACCTCTAGCTAAAGCATACATGATTTCCCCACTATAATATATTTTATGAAAATTTTACACACCCACATATAATATGCATTACCATATATTCACTAATTCACTCACATATATATGGCCAATGATGGATTGGCTCAATGTATTCATTTGCATTTTATTTCTCACCATTATATATTTATTTTGATTAATTTTTTATGATAATAATATTACGTGAAATATTTATTATTGCATAATAAAAATTGATATTTTTATGTAATTTTATTTTGTGTGTGAAGTTAAGAGAGTAAAATAAAAGAGAAAGAATAAAATAGAGATAAGAGTGTTTCCATTTTTAGTGTTGTCTACTCAATTAATGCCATATTCCTAATAGCAAATCACACGTATATCAATAATGCATATTTCAAAAAGTTTTCTCTATTCTCAATGCATTTTCCTATTCCCAATTCATATTGCAGAGGCTATAATGACAAATGATGGATTGGCTCAATGCATGTTTGCATTTTATTTCTCACCATTATATATATTTATTTTTATTAATTTTTATAATAATAATAATAATAATAATAATGTTACATGAAATATTTATTATTGCATAATTAAAATTGATAATTTTATATAATTTTATTTTGTATGTGAAGTGAAGAGAGTAAAGTAAGAGAGAATAAAATAGAGATAAGAGTGTTTCCAAAATATATGTAGTAATGCTTATATGATTAGCAAGTAATATTCTTAATGCATATTTTCCTATTCCCAATTCACATTGTATACATTTGCATATTCCAAAAAGTTTTCTCTATTCTTAATGCATAATTTGTCACCAATTAATCAATTTGGTACAATGTATAGATTTGCATTTTATTTAGGTTTTATGCAAAGCTTCTTAAAGAAGCTGTATAATTGATGTAACTTTTGGACTTTTTTTGGGATAAAGGTAAGGGAGATTGGATTCTTGGGATGAGACCCATACTGTTATATATGTTGTTGGCCTGACCTACCGTCTCACTCCTTCATTAATAATTTTATTATTGTTTAGTGTACATTAATCGATTAAACATAAGATTATTAGGTAATTAATACTGATGGCATTATCAAATACTCCAAAAAATATACATTAATTAGATCATAATGATGGTATTAATCAAACTATTTTTTAGATTTTAATCGTTTAAATAGTTTATTAAATTTTGTCAAAAATTAATTAAGAAAACAAGTAAAAATTTGTAAACTATGTGTAATGCTATGTACTTTATATCAGGTATGGTCATGTAAATTAAAAATCGTTCCACATACTAATATAATATAAATTTAATCAATTTGGCTCAATGTATACATTTGCATTTTATTTAGGTTTTATTCAAATCTTTTTAAAGAGCTATATAATAGATGTAACTTTTGGACTTTTTTATTGTCTTTGATTGATTGTAATCAGTCAATCAATCAAACTTTTGTTTTGTACAATGGACAATTTACTTTTTATAATATGCATTCCATATTCGTTTATTTTTTATAACATGGAGTAACATTCCACATCATATGCATTCCATATTCTTAGTAAACAAAACAAATTCAAGAAATCTGGAGTAAAATTTGTGGCGTGAAAGAGGTAGAAATAACTAAGAAATAAAGGCACCACTTGGAGGAATTGAAAAGTGCCGTTGGGAGGAATTGAATAGTGTTGTTGGACTTATATAGTGAATAATGCAACCCTAAAAGTGAATTTGGGCTAGGCTAACATGTTTTGGGCCAAAAATAATTAAGGATTAACTAAACCCCACTTGAATTAATAAATGATAATTTTAAATTTAATTTGTGGCCGTGTAGAAGTATTAGTTTTAGTAAATTGAAGGTATTAGTCTTAGTAAATGTTAATTATAGTCATGTAGGAATATTAGTTTTAGTAATTAAAGGTATTAGTTTTAAAGTTTTAATTATGGCCACGTAGGTGTATTAGTTTTAAAATTTTAATTATGGCCATGTAGGAGTATTAGTTTTAGTAAATTTTATCACATACTTAAGATGACACATTTTTCTTTTTAGTTTGCCCCAAATAAGATGATACTTTTATCTTTTCTGAAAACTTTCTTTCTTCAATTAATACACTTAACCATGTTTCTCATTCCAATTAAAATATCGAGCTCTTTTTCTCTATTCATTTAAATCATTAATTGTTTATTTTTGTGGATAAAAAATTAATCTTAATAATATATAGTGATATCAAAATGTAACGTTATTAACAATACTTAAATATATACTTATTCAATTAATAAAATAGTGCATCGTCCTGGGATTGAATATTTGGACAATATTTCATTAGATGGATGGAGCATATAACGATTCGAATCTAAAGTTCACATGTATCAATAATACATGATTATGTACTTATTTAATTACTAAAAATATCGTCAGTTGCGCATCGCGCCGGGGCTGAAGTGTAAATCCAACAATCCAAGGGTTTAGTAGTACATGAGGTTAGGGTATAGTACCAACTCAATAAAATAGCGTTCGCTATGTGATCGAAGTTAAATCCATCTCCAAAGGGTTTAGTAATCCATAGGGTTAGGTTGTAGTACCGACTTAGTAACATAGTTTACAATTTAACAACATTCTGCAATATCTTTTTTTCTATGTAATATTCTATATGAAATATAAAATATTAACTATATAGATTTAAAATATTAAATAGATGAGTTAAGAACATGTGCTTCTCGCATTTTCAAAAATTATATTTTCTTTTTACCATCCATCATAATAAAATACTAATTTTTAGTAATTATTCAATATATCAGACTATTACTCAATAGATTATTTAAAATATCAATAACTATACCTACAATTAATTACCTAAAATTCATTGTATAGTTGTAACATCTTCTAATTTATTCAGACTAAAATTCATATTTCATCTATTTATTTATTCTTTTATAAGCCCAAATCAAATTATTCGATATTAACTTCTAATTTCCCTAAAGTTTAATAGCACTCTTTATTTTATTATAACATATAGTTATTATTAGATTGACCATGATCATTAATATCACTCTTCATTTTATTATAAACTATAGTTATTATTTTTTATAATTATACGAAAAAAATAACATAGATAGTAAAATTATTAAACTATTCACAAAGTGTGTATGTGTATATAAGAGATGTAAAATACATGAGAAATTATATAAATAATATACATATATGTATAATTAACGAGTGGGTGTATGGAATATTATAGAAAAGTGTTGGCAAATGGATATATATTAATAGTTTAATAATTAATATTATATGAATACGCATGACATATAGCTAGAAGTGTTATACGTGTGAGTAATTTATGCAATAGACAAACACGTATGATAAGTTGGAGAAATTAGTCATATTAACACCGACTCTTTGGTTTATAAATATGTAATTAAAGTTAATAGAATATTATTATTAAGAAAGTGAATGAGAAAATTGTATACTCAAAACTTCAGCTTCAAAATCCTATTCATACATGTGCCTTACGAAATAATATTTCACCATAATACACATGTCATCCTAACCACGGAATTGAAAGAAGCAATAGTCCGATAATATTTTGAAAAAGAGTAACAAATTAATAACGGAGTCAGTTTGGTGAAGAAAAGGATTGCACAGCCGGAGGTAGAATCAATGAGAATATCTATAGTACTTAGGTGTGTATAAATCATACTTTTAATTTTACATGTTTCACATGCTTCTTTATTCTGAGTTCTGGTGAAGAGATTAATTATATTATATGATGTGAACCTAATATGATTATATGTTGTTTGTTATTAATGATAGAATATGATCTGGCTGCGTGGGACTGGTGCAATGGATATATTTATAAACTATATTGGAATTCTTTGGTGGAATATGATGTGAGGAAATGGATATGTTTTTTATTTGAGATTAAAGTACATGAATCATATGATTAAAGAGGATCTGTGATGGTCTTGCCCTGGATCTGATATTACAGAGAGACCTACGGGTCAAATACAGAGGGACCTTCCGGTCAAATACAGAAGGACCTATATGTCCAATTATAGAGGGGCCTATGAGTCCAATTACAGAGGGACCTTCGGGTCATAGAAGAATCCCGAACAGATACCAGGCTTGATATGTAACAGAATAATAAAAAGGAATAGAGAGACATATGCATATGTATATTTTATTTATATTGCTTCTGGATATATGTGTTGGTTAAAGAATATGTTTCGTGTGTGATGTGAGATTAAACGTGGAATTTAGATACGTAAGCAAATGAATAACATATAGATTTATGAGAGTGTCCCAATGCAGTCCAAAAATGTTTTATAATGGTAAATTATTAATAGTGTTGTTGGGTTAATGTGTAGTTTAATAAATATGTAGGTAAGATTGAAAAATTAAAATTAGTTGATGAAAATGTGTTTTAATCTTTTTTATGTCAATAATCAATGGTTTATTTATATTGGACATGTTAATGGCTCAGTGTACATATTTGCCTTTTATTTAGGTTTTGTGCAAAGCTTCTTAAAGAATTGATGTAACTTTTGAGCCTTTTTACTATTATCTTTGACTGATTGTGAATCAGTCAATAAATCAAGCTTTTGTTTTGTACAATTTACCTTTTGAATCATATATGTTTAAAAGAATTAAAAATAATAAATTATGATATTTTAAGATATGCTTAATATTCATCCAACTCAACTATACCTTTTTTGTTGATTTATCAATGACTATCCAACCACACCATTATATATTTATTTTTATTACTTTTTTTATAATAATATTATAACATGAAATATTATACATTGCATAATAAAAATTGATAAAAAAACACAATAGATGATAGACTAAAGTTGTATAAAATAAACAAATAAACATCACAAATTACAGTAATTGAAATATGAAATACATAATTGGTGCTCAAAACATAAGATGAAAATTAGTAATAGTAATTTTGAGAATCGGAGAATATGTTACTCTCATCACCATTCATAGTGAACAACAAAGAAGACTACAACCAAAGAAGAAGGATTATATGAGAGAAAAAGATGATATTTTTTATGATAAAAAAAATATAGCAAATGCGGTCTCTACTTATAGAGGATGAAAAATTATAAATTTTGGTATAATTTTTATAATTACTTAATATAGTAGATAAAAGATATATAATTTTTTTAAAAAAATATTTATAAACCAATGAGATTGTGTCATTTGATTTATTTATTGACCATTGGTTTATGGAGTAGTATCTTATTAATCACCACAATAAAACTCATTCAAGTTTTGTATGTGTATTATGCAATGTATAATGGTGCTTTATTCAATGACAATCTATCAAGTCATGCATCTTACATAAATTTATATAATACATTCTAAAAGATGTATACAATATACTCAAAAAAATTCATGAATCTGAGCGGGAAAATAAAAATTCTTACAACTTGACATTTATATATGTATGAATATAGATATAGATGTATAGATTACATCGGCTCTTGGTTTATCATTTTTCGATAAAATATGGATATTTAGTTGATATAGTTGATAAGTATATTTTAACAATATACATTTAAAGTGATTATTGATAATTTTAATCTTTCCACGTAAAGAAATATCCATAATAGTATAATATTTTAGAATTGCATTTAAAGTGATAATTATAATTTTAAGCTTTTGTTTTGTACAATGGACAATTTAATTTTTGCATCATATATGTATAAAAGAACCCAAATAATAAATTATTATATTTTAAGATATGCTCAATATTCAACCAACTCAACTATACCTTTTTTATGATTGATTTATCTGTGATTATTCAACCACACAATTATATACTTATTTTTATAATAATATTATTAGATGAAATATTTATTATTGCATACCAAAATTGATAAAAAAACACAACAAATGATAGACTAAAGTTGTATAAAATAAACAAATAAACAACTTAAATTACAGTAATCGAAATATGAAATTGAAAAATACACAATTGGTGCTCAAAATCTAAGATGGAAATTAGTAATAGTAGTAATTTTAAGAATCATATAATATATTACTCTCACCACCATTCATAGTAAAAACAAAGAAGACTACAACCAAAGAAGAGGGATTATATGAGAAGAAAAGATGATATTTTTCTATGATAAAATAAATATAGCAAATGCGGTCTATATTTATAGAGGATGAAAAATTGAAAATTTTGGTATAATTTATATAATTACTTAATATAATAGATAAAAGATATATAATTTTTTTTTAAAAAAATATTTATCAACCTATGAGATTGTGTCATTTGGTACATTGATTTATTGATTGATAATCACATCAATAACACTCATTCACGTTTTGTATGTGCATTATACAAAGTACAATGGTGCTTTATCCATATGATGCATATTCCAAAAAATTTCTCTATTCTCAATGCATTCTCATATTCCCAATTCACACTGTAGAGGCTATAACGGCTATTTCTATTCCACTATCATAAATTGCTAATTCAACTTTTCCTTTCATTTGTGCAAAGAAAGAATCGTACAACATACTGATACATGGATTATATAAAATTTTGTTATCAATTTGGAAGAAAATATTTTTTTATGTCATTAATCAATAGTGTATTTTTATCTCATATTTTAAAAAACCATACAAAGATTGACTCATCGTATACACTTGCACTTTATTAAGATTTTGTGTGCAAAACTTCTTAGAGAAGCTATATAATTTATGTAACTTTTGGACTTTTTTATTATCTTTGATTGAGTTTAAATCAATCAATGGGAAATTTACTTTTTGCATCATATATGTACAAGAGAACCTAAAATAATAAATTATAATATTTTAAGATATGCTCAATATTCAACAAACTCAACTATACTTTTTTTGTAATTTATTAGTGACTATCCAACCACACCATTATATATTTATTTTTGTTAAATTTTATAATAAAAAATTACATGATAAATTTATTATTGCACACTAAAAATTGATAAAAAGCACGATAAATGATAGACTAAAATTGTATAAAATAAACAACATAAATTACAGTAATTGAAATATGAAATTGAAAATACACTATTGGTGTTAAAAAAGATGGAAATTAGTAATAATAATTTGGAGCATATTAATAATCTATAGTTTTTGGAAGTATACATGAAGTATATTAATATTCTATAGTTTTTGGAAGTATAGATGGAGTATATTAATATTCTATAGGTTTTGGAAGTATATATTAAATTACAACTAAATTTATCACTAATTAATATTACTAACATTAAAAGATATGATGAGATGGTCTCTCTATTTATTTCAACTTTTCAAGTACATAATAAAATACTATAAATTAATGCCATCAGTAAATTTAATAAGAGGAAATAATATAGTACTCCATTTTATTATATAGATATATATATAAGGAAAATATTCCTAAAAGTGACTAATAGACGTGTAGTATATGTGCAATAAAATTATGCTTCAACTTGTGTTTTCACATCTGTATGTATAATTGTTTCTGAGTGAAAATAAAGAAAAGTGATTGATAAACGTATAATTTATAAACTACATGTATATACACATAATGCATGCCGTATTACTTTTTAAATTAGTTTTTATAATAGTCAAGAAGGATAATGCATGCTAGATTACTTTTTAAATTAGTTCGAAGTTTGTTTGGATTTTATTTACTAATTTGTTACCTATAATTTATAATTGCATTATGCAATGATATCGTATTATTTTACCTTTGCTGAGATTCCTATAATTGTTAATATGTTGTGCTTTAATCTATGCAATAAAATATGAGTACATGCAATATGGTTATTATATTTTATTTTACATAATAGGATTTATTTGTCGATATTTAATGTTTAATATATATCTGCATTTTTTTTGTTTTCTGCTGATGATAAATGTATTTGTTAAACTGATATTTTGTTATTGGTGTTTGTATATTATGATTTGCATATCTATTGAAGCTAGGTTTCTGCTTTTGATTTTTATTCTTAGAGTCGTTATATTGTACTCCCTTCGTCCCACTTAAGATGACACGTTTTCCTTTTTAGTTTGTCCCAACTAAGGTGACACATTTCCTTTTTTGGAAACTTTCTCTCTCCAATTAATACACTCAACCACTTTTTCTCACCCCTATTAAAATATTCATCTTTCTTTCTATCTCTATTTTAATACTTTCACCCACCTTTTCTCTCTCCGATTAAACACATTAACCAACAACTTATAAAATCCCGTGCCGGCTAAGGAATGTGTCATCTTAGCCGGAACGGAGCGAGTAGTGTTTATTTATTTCTTTCGTTAATGTGGAAAGTTGTGAATCATGGTTTTAATTCTGTGAGGAATTATTAATAGGGTAATATAACTTGAAAGATGTGTTATTGCTAAAGTATTTTGTTTGATTTTAGATTTTTAGTATAAGTTGATTATTGCCTTTATGGATTGGTAGGTTAAGGATTTGAATTCTTTGTAGTGTATTTAAGAAAATAATTAATGAAGAGTTTAAAATTGTATTGATTTAGTGGTTGAGGGAGAATGGATAAGGAAATACAATATTATCTCTAAATTTTCACAATTATTACGCATAAGATTTACTTTCATTTGCACTTGGGTTGTTAAATAATATATTAAGATTATACGCAATAATGAAGTGCATCTCATATTTTCAATAGGGATAATTAAGATTTTCTTTTGAGCGAAAACCAAGCATAATTATAGGGATACACATAAATATTTAAAATTGTATTCAATATTTTATACATATGCATTCTCCATTCACAACTCAGTAACTAATTACAATTGTAATTAAATGAATACGTAATTAACTACGAATGTCGTCAGCTGCGCCACGCGCTGGGGGATGCACTAACACTTTAGATTCTCTTAATTATTGTACTTTGTTTGTACAAACTAAGTTGGTACATAATTTTTTGGTATGAAATCTTAAAATAATCTTCTTAGTCTTAACTAGAGAGAGTATGTTTTTCTTATAAATTTATAAGAAAATATGTATTCTTAAAATATTGTATTCTTAAATATTGTACTCTCTTTGTCCCAATTGAGTTGGTACAAAACTTTTGGGCACAGAGTGTGTTAAATAATTTCCTTTATTCATATCTCGCACGAATTATATGATTTACTACGAATTTTCTCAGCTGCGCAACGCGCAGGGGATATACTAGTATCATAAATATTGGGCTATTGTGCGCCAAATGTGACGTCGAATTTTATTATTAATATTAAACTCTCAATAATTCGACAGGTAGTTTATCCGATACAATTTGATTAGACAAGTGCTAAAATTTAGCTAGTTCGTCACAATGAACTTTGACATTATATTTCAAATATTGACGTAATATGGTTTATTTAAAACTGACATTCTTTGGATCGAACCATAATTTTGCGAATTAAATTGGAAAGAAATTTAAAAAGCAAAACGTTTATAGAGAGTTGCCGAAGAGAAGCTTTTGTTTCGTAATGTAAGTTAAAACCGTGCTAAGTTTTTTTATGTGATTCATAAACTGAGTTGCCCCTTGGCTCAAGATTATTTGGACAAAGGAAAAAAAATACAAATACTATTACAGATGTGAATTAACTGTTTAATGATTAATATTTTTCATACTAACTAATTAAATGCAAGTATAGTGAAAAAATAGCATTCCCTTATGCAATTACTTTTCAAGTAAATCACTTTCATCTCCTATTTTTTTTAAAAAAAGATAATAAACTCTCATAATTACCTTATATTGCATGCCCCAACTTAGAAAAAGGGAATGTTACACCATGCACATCACATTCGCATAAACTAAAGGAAACCTCCAAATATCTAAGAGTATTCACAATGGGGGCGCCGGTTGCAGCCGAACCACTGGAATATGATCACATTAGGAACACAATGGTTTATGATGAAATTTTATATAACTAACACAATGATATTTCCGTTTTCTTCACCAAAAACATTGTTCTAAAAATGGAGCACCATATCTAAGGCCTCCAGCTCCTATATACTTACTCATCATTATACAAGAATAGCCCAAATCAACCGATACAAACAACATAAGCACACTCTAAAAGCCTGTACTTGCGAATCATTTGTGTAACAAAAGAATTGAAAAACCTCAGAAATATCATACATCTGAAAAAGGGTGTGGGTCAGAGATCAACACGAACCTAGGAGAACAGGACCCACTGATGAGTTCAGAATATCACTCAGGGCCAGTTGGACCTCATTTGAACCATGCTCACAACTTATCAGGCTCGAAAACAAGGGAAAGAAGCAAGACAAGTTCTTCTGGAATGAAGAATCTCCTAAGGTACTTATAGCCTGTAGAGTAGCAACCATAAGAGGTGCTCGTGCAGCCAGTTCTCTTCGTCTCCCAGATCCTAGAGGTATCGTCCAGTATGGTTTTCTGTCAAGAGATGAGTCGGGGAGATGTCCCGAGCAGGCAACTACAATGTAGAATTGCAAGACCTCCTGGCAGAGGTTGACAAGATAAGACTCCACTTCTGACTCGTCATAACTAGGAGGTCGATCCAGTGCAAGATTCTGCAGAAATGTGAGGCAAATCTGGTAAGATTCATTCTCAAGGCGAAGTAGAGGAGGATCCTGCATTTGCGTCATGGACCCAAGTTCCTGGAGCTTGTGACGTAGCACTCCATCACTATTTATCTTGTGAGCATGAATTGCCACAGCATGTACAGCATCAAAAAGGATAACAGTGTTTTTAACTGATAATTGAGCTCTGTACATATTGTAGATCTCCACTATAGCCTGTCGTATTCCATGCAAGAGTTGTTGTCAGATTTAATAACATACGTAATTCATAATCTTACTTCCTTAAAAATAGAAAAGTTAGTTTGCTAAATGCTGCAAGATTAATATCCTCTGGAAATACTACCAGGGGGTACATGTCAGGGCTGCAAGAGGGGGCAAGAAAAGGAAATTTTTGTAATTATTTACCAGAAGAATTAAAGGAGAGTGCTGGGCTACAGAGAGAAACTTTTGATATTACCTACCTGTATTAATAAAAGCTGAATTGCAGCTCGGCATTTGATATCAGATATAGCTGTATACAGACGACGTCTCCTTAAGTTATTATCCAAATCATCATTGGAGGTAACTGCCCCAGCAGATTCCTCACGACTGCTTTCAGTCAGATCTCCCTCGGCCTCGGTTTTGCAATTGTCATCAAGGAAAAAGGAAAAATCAGGACGTGTTCCGTTTGACGCTTCTTTGAGAGATGAAACCACATCCAACCACTTGTCTTCAGAGAACATCTCCCCAGCATTGCTCATTAGGCGAACAAAAGCAGCAATACCAATACCACCAAGGCTTTGATGAGGACATTTGATAAAACTAACCATTAGCATCAGCACCTTCTTCAGAAGGGGATGTACTGTATCATAGAAATTAACAAAAAGATCTACAACTAATTGCAGAGCCAATGTGCATGTCTCATAAAGCCACGAATCTTGACCGAGTTCCTCCATGTTACCATTGTCTATGTGTGCAGACTCATCACTGGATGGATCAATGGCACGCCGAGCATCATCAAATATTCTAAACAGGACAGATTCAAAGATCTTCTCCCACAAGGTTAGGGAGAAATGTTGCCCATAGTTGCGCAAAGTATCAAATAATAATTGTACGGCACTCTTCCTGATTTCAGGCCTTGGGTCAAAGCTCAGTTCAGATAAACCTGGAAAGGGAGAGAGATACCTTATTTGACTTGAATTAATCATATTCTGCATATGCAGAGTCTAGATGAATCAAGCTTCAAATCTAGACCAAAAAAAGAACATTTCTTTACCTGCCAACAAAGGAAACCATAAATAGAGATCGTCCACCCTATTTGCAGGTTCCCCGTTGTCACCTTTTCTTTCTTTACCAGTTTGAGGAGAAGATGGAGAAGCCACATTATGAGCTTCCTTCCCTAGATCTCCTTCAGCAAGTTTTTCGGCACAGTACTGAAGGAAACCAATGGCATTAAGACTAATTTCTTTGTTGAATCTAGTATTGGTGAATGCAATTAAACAATTCACACAGTCCGTAAAAGTAGTAGATTCAGTTTCAGTGATATATGGGAAATAATCACGAACAATCTTCTCAATGATTTCGAATGAGAGGAGGACAATGTTCTTATGATCATCATAAGCAGCTGTTGTGAAGACCTGCAATTAAGAATGAAAAGCAGAGGGCTGAAGGTGAAAGCATTGCCATAAACTTTACAGAGAATAAATTTTTCCAAGGCAATAATAATAGTAAAAGGGAAGAGCACTATGCCATCCGTGTTGAGATTTCCATACCATGAACATACTCTTCCATCCTGATTTGACATTATTGACTCGGGACAATACCATTTGAGAAACACATCTGATAATCAATTCTCGGATTTCAACAGCACTACTCTTGCGCATCACAATTACAAAAGGCTTCATGAACTCATTCTGAAAGTTATAGTTAGCCAATTCTTCTCTTTCCAAGAATTTCATTGATAACTGGCGCAAAGAGTCCATTGCAAATATTGCAATAGAAAGGTTTTCTGAACAGCCAATGTTCACAAAAAAATCAGAGAGTACTTGCCAAATCCTTGACCATACAAGCCTAATACGGTTCATGTTGTAGTGCCTGTTACGAGGGACCAAAATAGAAATCACTTGCATGGCGAAAGAAGCAAAAATGATATATGTAATATGCTAAAGTTTTTCCATAGTGAATGTGAAAAGATCAAAAGAGTAAAAGACCAAGTGATGAGTAACTTACGCGATCTCAACAATCTTCGTGAGGCTGAAAACCCGAGGATCAGATGTCGATCGCAGTTCATCCATAGATACCTTGCAAAGAGCCTTTACAAAATCAACTATTGCCTCACTATTCAGTTTTTGGCTCCGTATAAATATGCGGTTAACATCACCAACTTGTTCCAACATGTTTAAGTTAGAGACCAAGTTGTTCATCTGTTCAGATGTAATTCCAGCAGCAACATTACCACCCATACCAGCACTATCATAAGAACCCCTCCTCATTGCAGAAGCTGCATTCTGAATCTTCCCAGCACCCTTCTTTTTTAAAATAGGAAGAATATTTGATTTGCCTTGTTTAGATTTGTCGAATTCATTCTGCTGGATTGCAAAGAAAGCAGCATCTGGTGGTGCTCCTTCACCCAATAGGTGCAAATGCTCAAACCGTGAAACACATGTTAATATATGTTCCCAGCCATCCTGTAAATAGTTACCATCCTCGTCTGCTATGGTGACGATAACCTGTTGAAACAAGTAAACGGATGGATCAGAGTAGTCAGAGAATTTTAAAAATTGCATAATAGGAGTGACAAGCTTTAATAATTTCACTTTGATTTAGCAAAGGACGGATTAAAGTTTTTAGGAGTATCACTTTCTCTGACCCCACAAATAGAGCTAACCAAATCCGAATGGAATTAAGAATATTTATTTGAAAAACACAGACGGGAAGACACCTCACGTTTAAAAGTGCCATACAATTATACCCTACCAACCTTCTAGTCTGTGTAAGATGTAACCATGATTAATGAACTACAACACATTGCCAATAACCCAAAATGAAATAAATAAATCAATATAGACAGAAAGAACTTCAATCCTAAACAAGAAAGGGAAGGTTAAGGACATATAATTCCTACAAAAGACAAGAATAGACCAAATGACACGGAGCCTAATGTAATCATTATAGCGAAAAAACAGAAAAAGAATAGGGAGTCTTCACTAATGGAGCATCATTATAAGCTTAATAATAAAACACACAACGAGAACAACAAATTAAAATTTACCTTGATTGCATCAATGTTTTTCCTTTTAATATCAGCAGGTGAGTGGAGTGAAGTAAACTTGGCTAATGATGTCAAAAAAGCATCTCTATGAGTTTTCATGGACATTCCTGCAGTGACATGGATTGCACTACGAAAGCCCTCTAAGCAGAGGGCTATCACAATTTCATCATCACTTTGGTCAAGAGGAACACTGAAAGCAGCCAGCATTGGAGCCCAACATGCTTCAATCATGAACTTGAGGATCACCGTATCTATTGCAGGATAATAAACTGACCTACAATTTCCCAAAGAGATGGAGATCAAAACAAAATCCAGTTTTTCTATAGAAATGCTAACAACCACCGTTTCTTCAAACAAGAAGAAGATCTACTTAACCCAGCTTCTTTAACTCAAAACCCCTTTAAAGCTTCATAATTCATCAAACAAAAGAACAAGAGATTTTAATAGCTAAAAAATGAGGAATATAACGCATTCCTAATTTTTCCCTTTTATGTATGTCTTCGTCACATTAAAAATAAAATTAGACAGGAGATAATGGCTACAAATGAGGAACATAACAAATAAGTAGAGCTGCTTGGGGGGGGGGGGGGGGGTTGTTATTATGAGCCCAAGGCCTACTCTAGATTTCCAGCCACTATGCAGAAGATAATAAATTTAAGCTTACTCTGACTTGCGAGCTTTTTCTTTGAACTGCTCCTGCATGTGTCTCATAAGGTCATCACTGGTCTCCAAACTGTCTACCCCACGCTTACGAATAACAATGTTTAGTATGCTATCCAGCCCTAAAACTCTGTTCGGGTTCGCAGACTGCTTCTGTTGGACGGACAGATTATCTTCTTTCATTTTGATCTCACTTCTAGATATCCGCTCATACAATGATCTCAAGTACTCCTCAGGTAGATCTTTTCCATCATCAATCCCGCGATTGTTCCTTATAAAATCCTCAGCTGACATCTGGATATAAAATTTAAAAATCAGCAATTGTCAAGAGCTGAACCTCTTTAAAGGAACCTTACAACCATCAGTGTACAATTTTACCTTGTTCTTCACCATAGGGTTGTGTGCATCAGTGTTCAGTAGTATGACAGAGTATGCTAGCACATAAGCTGTATCAGCACTTGTAAAGGTTTTTGTTAAAGGAACCTTACAACCATCAGTGTACAATTTTACCTTGTTCTTCACCATAGGGTTGTGTGCATCAGTGTTCAGTAGTATGACAGAGTATGCTAGCACATAAGCTGTATCAGCACTTGTAAAGGTTTTTGGATTACATTTGCAGTACTTCTCAGCAAACTTCTCCATGATGCGGTCAATTTTTTGTGCCTCGCCAGGCAACCTAAAGCCCTGTAGGAAGACCCTGATAGCCTCATCAAACTCCAACCCTTGGAATTCAAACGAATTCACGTAAGCATGCATTACTTTTAGCGGCATATCTTCCCTTTCACCCAAATAGTCACCAATCAGAGTTTTATCCAGACCATATGCATTTTTAAGAAATGCTGCTATCTCTTCTGCAGAGTTTCCCACCTTATTTGCATTTATCAGGAACTCGATACCTTTCTTGGGTTTCCGGTTAAAAAGAGAGATGCCTTCCTGCCATATAGACCTTATTTCAAAGACTGATAAAAAAAATATTGAGCACATTAATCAAAATAATTAACCTAAATAGTACCTGAAGTTCAAGTTTATAGGCACGGCGCTGCTCTAGGGTTGAAACATCAGAAACTTCACTTGAGGCTTCAGACTGTGTATCTGATCCTTCAGTTGTCTCATCTACACTGCCATTTGAGTAAGGGGGACTCCCAGTATTAGAACCATTATCTACAGCATCTAGTTTCTTTGATGACTGAATATCTGGAATCCGCAATTGTTTGTTCATCCAGCTACCCATGCATTTCAGGATAGCAACTAAGCATCTCATAGCTTCAAGCTTCAAACTAGCATCTTGCGGGGGCTGAAGTGTGCTTGAAACACCAGGTGGAACACCCTGAGCAGTTTTAAGTAGTCCATTGACCATTCTGGGATAGACAATGAAATGACAAGGAAACAAGAGACCTTAAGATTGTTTGATAAGCAACCACATCATTTGCATGCATAACTTAGAATACCAGCAGTTATTTGACATATTATTCAAAAGGCATTACCAAAAATATCAGATATAAGTGAAAAGTACACAGAGATGACAAGTCCTTACCTCTCAAATATATTGGAAGCATTAACATCGCAGTCATAATTGAGAAATATGTCCATCAAGATCTGTGAATCTACACAAAGCTTCTCCAGAAAACGAAGGATTGTCATCTTTTGCTGAGAATTGGGTTGCACAACATTTTCTAGCACTCGGAGAACAATCATAGGAAAAAATACCCCTATTTCTGCTTTCAATCCAGCTCTAAAACGAGACACCAGGCTTACAAATATGGAGCAAGAAAGCTGGAACACGATCATATGAGTTGAAGCGCTGTTCTTCAATAGTGATAAACACAAGTACTGCTTTATAGCATCTAAAAATCTGTTTAAGAAATGACAATAATTAGTGATGCTTAGAAATTAGCTTCAGTTTTAGAAAGATAGAACAGCTACAAAGAAAAAGGTAGGTTGCTCAAATATCTTATACTAAGATTAAAGACAATAATCAGCTCAAGAACAGGAACACATTTATATATGATAAATACACACACGCATATATATTAACTGTGATATAACCATATCTGGAATGAAGAAATCAGTAGTTAGAAAACTTAAAAGCTGGAAAAAAGAAAACGGACAAAAAATGGCCCCTTGATGGAACACTGTGAAAGAGTTCAGATCTGGTACAGGAACAATATATCATTGGCTTGCTAATTATACCAATAGAATATACCTAATACCTTCTTCAATCAACTCAAAGAACACTAAAATGTTTTTGAGCAATAACTCAAACAAATTCAGTTTGAGGAGCTGAGTAGTATGGGTGTTGATATTTGATAAAACTACAGCATAAAGGCCAATCATACTCATTAAGAACCAATCATTAACTTGTATAATCATTAATGAGCATTCAATTTTCAGAGGGACACATTCTGGAAAGTATACTTTTAGTTTCCAACTTTCAGGACCAATTACCTGAACTAGGGTCTAGGGTAAATCAAATCTAATACTGATGCAGGAAACAAATAGATGGCAAAACATTTACTATTGGAATATTACCAAAATAAGCCTATAATGCCCATTTGATGGCACTCACTAGAAGTTCCAATGAGTAAAAAGTAATCATCTAGTCACTCGCACTGATTTTACCATTCGCATATATCCAAGGAAGGGTATTTCATATGATCTTCTTAAACTACTTCCCAGTTCTATTACAATTTGAAGAAAAGTGTAACCTAGAAGATAGTTAGAAGTGAAAATAAGATGAGCCTCTAATAGTGTAAAGACATGGGGATAAGTTACCATTATGATTAGGGTGAATTTAATTGTTTGGTTGGTCATATAAATTACCAATAGAAAATAAATGCGCTAACTCCATTAGAAAAATCCCATTTAGAGAAAATTTACAGATTGTGTGATAGTCATGGATAGAAAGAAATAGTGTGAGGCTATTCTAGAAACCAACACTATATCAGTTTCTACACTTCAGAAGATGCACTCCAGGCACCAAAGAATATTCATATCTTATCTTAATGCTAAATGCACAGTAAATACTCTCATTTCAGTATTTTCAACAAGTGTTGCTTAGCAATATCCCCAGTTGTATAGTACTATGCTGTAATTAGTATACATCATCTCTAATGTTCTACAACTAATCTTGAAAGTTTAATATTCATGCTTAGGCATCATAGCGAGCCAACATCAACATATGCAAATATTATTTGAATATGCATAAACTTAATGGCGTAAACAGTAATTTGGAAGAAACAATACCATAATCAAATACCTTTCACTAGTCCTAAATATTGCCCCGGCGTTTTCCAGTAAAATTTTGAGCAATTCCAATGCCACGATCTTCCCCTTCATTGCCTGGGGGTCCGCAGCAGCATCTTTGGGTGGAGTCTTCATGGAGAGCTTACACAAAGCCCGGAAAACTAAAAAAGCATCCCTCTTCAACTTGTTTCCAATCTGCACCTCCAAGTCATCATCCCTTTCTCCCTCACCGTCTGCTAACTCTCCTTTCCTACCCTCTAATGCCGTCTTATACATGCTGATCTCCCAATACTTAGCGTCCAACATATCCTTATCTGTTGAGTCCAACAAATCCGCCGGATTTGTGCTCTCCACGGTTGAGGTCTTTGTTTCAAATGCCCCATCATGGGCCATGACCCCTGATCCTGCGACACCACTGGGGGTACTAGGGCTGAAAACTCCATCTATATCCTGCATTATCTTAGTAATGAAACCCTGAACGAAAACCATGGAACCATCCACATCCGCCTTCTCTACTGGTTCCATAAGCTCTGCCACCACAATAGGCTGTAATGGCACCGTTGACGAATCGGCCTCCATTCTCCTAAACACAATAACAAGCATCTGAACCAACGACGCCTTGGCGGTCGTCTGATTCACCAGATTCTTACTATTCAAATATATATCATAGCAAGTCCTCACCACTTGCAGCAGACAATCACCGTGCAGTCGTAGTGAAGCCGACGTAACCGCCGAAAGAAGCGACTTGATAACCAACAGCTCCACATTCTCGTCTCCCAATTCGTGGCACTTGCAAGCTGAATCGATCAATTTCGAGAGCAACTTAGAATCCGCCCCGCCGCTGGGGTCCGCTTCGCCGTGCAAGTACCCATGGGCGACCAATTTCTGGACCGCATCAAGAGCAGGCTCGGAGACTTTGAGGTAGTTCGCGGAGAGTGCGTTGATGAGTGGACTGAGAACGATCTCAGAATCGTACAGGGAAAGATCTAGAAGGACACCCTGCAGCAAAGACGCATTGGCATCGGATTCCGCGGACGCCGAAGTAGGAGGCGACGCGGCGCTAGGGTTTCGATTGGGTGAGGTGAGGTGCTCGATAACGGATTTGCACTCGGAGCCAAGCTTGGAATGCTTGCGCCACGAAGCATTTTTCTGGATCTTCTCGAGCGCGGGGATCAGGACTTGGTTTAAGCGGGAATCAGCTTCCGAAGAAGTCATTCCCGAGCTAGAAGATGAAGGTGGAAGAATTGAAGTCTCCGCCGGAAATTGGCGCGGCGGAGTCACTTGCTGATCTGAGCTGAGCTTCCAGTTTGTCGGCGGAGGTGGTGGTAGTGGCGCAGTGGCGGACCTAGAGAGAGAAAGGGGAGAAGAGCGGAGCTCGGCGGGAGGAGTGGAGCAGTGTCTGGATTCAGGTGAATGGATTTAACCTGAGAGTGTCGAGTTTACTGCGACGGCTAAAATGATGAAAATACGCTCCAGTAAAGTTTTCTACTCGCTCTGTCCAAAGAAGATGACTCATTCCTTTAGCGACACCAGAATTTATGCTTTTGGATGTGAAGTGGAGATATTTCTATTTTCAGTAACTTTTGATTAGGACAAACCAAAAAGAAAATTGAGTTATCTTCAATAGAACAAAAGAAGTATTAAGTAGTAAGGGCATCCGCAATGGTGCAGACGATGCATCATCCGCCACTGCAGCATCGCGGACGATGGGTTAACCATCATCGACGCCCGATACATCGTCCGCAGACAATGCGCGGAGGATACCCCATTGTCCGTCGCATCGTCCGCCACTGTGGACGACGCGGACGATGGGTCTGACGATGCTCACGCGTTTTTTTTTTTTGATTTTTTTCCAAAATTTTTTCTTATTTAAACATTACAATTCTCTACCATTTCACACACTCCAATTTCACATCTCTTCAATTTCTCTTCAATTATTCTCTCTCATCGTCTCAAAAATGAATCCCGACGACTACAATTTGAGTACATCGGATGGCTGCAGACGGGCCTTGACTCGAGCCTTGTTTGATGCCGTTAATGAAGCCAAAGCGGAATGCTTGGCACAAATGCAGCGGGAGCAGGCGGCGGTGGCGCGGGTCCCTCGCCCGATACGACGTCGGACGTATGTCCCCCGCGAGCACGACGTAGCGCACGAACGTCTGTTCGCAGATTATTTTGCCGAGAATCCAAGGTGGGGCCCGAATGTTTTTCACCGACGTTTTAGAATGAGCCGAGATCTTTTTCTCCGCATTGTGCACACGTTGGAGGGACGTGATGAGTACTTCCAGTATCGGGAAGACGGGATCGGCAGACCCGGACTTACGCCGTTGCAGAAGTGCACGGTTGCGATCCGCCAGTTGGCCTACGACACAACGGCGGATATGTTCGACGAGTACCTTCACGTCGGGGAGACAACTGGCCGCGAATGTCTCAAGACTTTTTGTAAGTTAGTTGTGGAGGCTTTTGGCGACACATATTTGCGACGCCCGACTGCTGATGATTGCCAGAGTCTGATGCGGATGCACGAGACGGTGCACGGCTTCCCTGGGATGCTAGGGAGCATCGACTGTATGCACGGGCAGTGGAAGAACTGCCCGACGGGGTGGAGAGACCAATTTACCAATGGCTACAAGGGCAACCACCCTACGATGATTCCTGGAAGCCGTCGCTGACCACCGCCTCTAGATCTGGCATGCCTACTTCGGTGTAGCCGGCTCAAACAACGACATCAATGTCCTCAACTCGTCCACCCTATTTGCCGATCAGTGCAGGGGTCGCGGCCCGGCCATCGAGTTCACTGCCAACGGCCGCAGACATCATATGGGGTACTACTTGGCCGATGACATATACCCAAGGTGGCCTGTTTTTTTGAAGACGATCAGCTGCCCAATTGGTGAGAGGAGAGTCTTGTTTGCGACAAAGCAGGAGTCTGCGAGGAAGGATGTGAACCTGGGCTTTTGGGGTGCTCCAATCGCGGTGGGCAATCGTGAAAGGTCCGACTCGTTTCTGGTACAAGGAAGTCATCATGCATAACATGATAGTCGAACAAGAACGTGGACATGTCACCGATTGGGTGGATGATGAAGCCGGATCTAGCTCCAGCACGGCGACCTCGCCTGTCACTCGAGGATTACCGATGGGCTTCGGTGAGGTTCTACAGCGACAGGCCTCAATGCGCAACCAACAAGGCCATACTCAGCTCATGACCGACATGATTGAAGATTGGAACCGCAACCGCTGCCGTTGAGAATTTGTAATTTTTTTATTTCGTATTGTAATGTTTTAATTTTAATGAAATGAAGTTTTTTTTTTCCAAATTTTGAAGTATTTAAATATTCAAATACATTCACAATGGATGGGCCCATGGGAAGGTCTTCTCCATCGGCCTCCATCGCCCCACCATTGCCGCAGAAGGGCCGTCGGTTGGCCCTCCATTGTGGAGGAAAGGCCGTTCATCGGCCCTTTCCTTTTTTTTCGAATTTTTTTTATTTTTTTTATCTATATACATCCACTTTCCATCAATTTCAATTATCCCTCCACTTTCCATCATCCATCTTCTCATTCTACACTTTCTCTCTCTATAAATAGATTCCGAGAACTCTCCCCAATTATCCGGCGATGGAAGCCCATACATGGGCGGAACCCAAATTCCGCCCGAAACCCAAACTCCACTCGCTCACCAAGATCCCTACTTCAATCAACCTCCGCCCAATCAACAAAATCCCTACTTCAACCAAGTTCCAGTGACAACATATTTGCAGGAAGATTCTCTCTTTTTGTAGGCAATGCTGGGCCCCCTTACTTTACCGGGAACCAATTCCCCAACTTCCCTCAATTCTCCGACAACACATTTGTCAGTGCTGGAAGACCAATAACCCCACAGGCGTTCCACTAGAGCATGGGAAGAGGAATCGACCCGAATTACGGGGACGCGGTCTACCGGCCTGAAATGATGACTTCTACACCCGACACTTACGGATCTACAACTATTCCAGTCACAGATCCGAGCTTCAGTACGAAAGAGTATGAAGTAGAGGAAATGCACCCATCACCTCCCAAAGAGAAGGGGAAGGGGAAGACGAAAGCGAAGGGGAGGGCCGCGGAGCCGTCGGCGCCTGCTCCGAAGGGTAGGAAGTCGCGAACACATTATATGGCAACTGAGACGCTTGCTCTGGCGAGTTTTTGGGTAGATATCGACGAGGATCTGGTTGTAGGTAACAACGAACGAAAGATTGGTTTCTGGACCCGCATCGCGCAACGATACAATCAGGATGGAGTGAAGCATGATGGGGCACCAACTCACAAGGCGCCGGAGCTTCGCAAGAATTTCGAGCGTGTCATGTTCCACATAGGTAAGTTTCATGGCATATACGAGAACAATTGCCGAATGATGTCGAGCGGTATGGGATACGACGACGTGCGAGATTTGTCGCAAGCCCAATTAACGAGAACCGTCAGCAGCGTCGGGTTCCACCACTGTGAAGCCTACATGAAACTGAAGGATCAATCCAAATTTAGGGCGGTAATTGAGGCGGCATTGGCGCTAGGCTCGAGGAGGACGAGGCTCATCGAATCCCAGAGTTTGAGCAGTGGCGGCCCGGAGTCAACCGACTTCACTGAGTCGGTTGAGGTAGTTCAACTAACTGCTCGGCGCCCAATGGGAGTGAAAACAGCGAAGGCAGCGGCGAAGGGCAAGTCTCAGGCGAGTGCCTCCCAGTCGACTGATGGGGACGCAGTGATGTAAGAATTGCCGGCTATGCTCAGCTGCATAGTTATAAAAGCTGTATCGAGATGAATCGAATGATCGTGTCAAGACGGACACCTGGAAAACTATCAGTAGGATCAAGAAACAACTGGGTTTGCATTTCGACGACTATGACGCTTGAATCTTATATGTGTTTTGATTCCGGAGATCATTTCTAGGTTTTTTTTGTGTTTTTTTTTTATTATTTTTGTTTTTTTTTTAAATGTAAGTTTTTTTTATTTGCATTTGTTGTATTCTTTTCCAATATTGCAATACAACAAAGATTTGTGCATTAATATTTTTTTTGTATTTAAATTTATTTAATTTGATAATATATTAAATATAGAAGTGCTAAAAAATTAAAACAAAATAATGATGATGTGGAAATTAAATAGAAAAGGAAGGGTCCTATGGGAGGGCCCTTCCATTGTGGGGAGATAGGCCCTTTCAAAAAATGATGATGTGTAAATAATAAAAAAAGAAGGGCCCTATGGAAGGGCCCTTCCATTGTGAGTGTTCTAATCACGCCAAGCATGATGGCCAAACCAATGGAGAGATTCAGGTAGGGATGTCAATCGGGTCTGCCAGCGGGTTTTTGGTCAATTATACTCGGGTTGCGGGTCAATTGGGTGAGGGCTAATTGAGTTGTGGTTTTTTGGGTTATAAAAGTTCAATCTTAACCCTAAAAGCTCGGGTTTCGGGCTAGTCCAACAGATTACTACCGATAAAATAACACGCGATCAATTGAATAAATAATGATAAAAATTAGTTATATTTATCAAGTGTAAAATATTTAATTATGATAAATTTGAGACATATGTTTAAACGTGATAAGTACTAATATTTGAGATTTCAAAATGAAACATAAACATATTTTGAGAAATTTCAAAATATGTTTTAGAAATTTTAATATTTTTTTAGTGAATTTGAAATTTTAATTTATTTCTTTATTGTTATATTAATAAAAGTTTAATATATAATTTGTATGTGCAATATAAAATTGAAAGTTATTTTTTTTATTTATTATATTATAAAAATAATCAATGAAGTGGATATTTCGGGCCAGCCCACAGATTACGGGCTACACTGACATCCCCGGACCCTGAGTTAGATTTCAAGCCAACCATCTCAATCTTGAGCTTAATACAAGTGTATGTCTAATCTACTTATCAAATCTTCGACAATTGTATACAACGAGCTTGATGTTGTATACAATTATGCCTATCTTTTTATTTAATACCGGCTAATCTCAGTCATTATTACTCTCCTATAAATTAACAAATACACATTATTCATATGTAAATTAGTGAAAAGTATTAAATGTATGAAATACATTGTTATAAAAAAAAACCCGCGATGATTAACAATGGCTAAAAAAACATGTGTAATTTTTATTATTTTTTGGTAATTACCAAGAGTATTCATTGGCGGGCCTAGTGACTATTCACCATGCTGATTTGTAGGCACTTCTCAATAGGTGGGACAGTTGGCCCAAGGATTTAAAGCTGCTTCGTATCTAAAGGCAGAGATCGATCCCCTGATCATTTGATTAAGAATGGACGAATCTTATGCCACTCGACTACACCCCTTGGGTTAAAAAAACATGTGTAATTTACTGGAAAGGTTTGATCCAGTTTCAGTTACAACTTACAACTCTCTCTCTTTTTACTGTAACACGTAATAATTTATTTTGATTTTATCGGAGATGCATAGTATTTAACTACATGTGTTAATTTAGTAAATGCAATGATGATTTATTACTATTTGAATTGTATTTTCCCACTTATATGATTTTTTATTTTCCCTATAATATACTACTACATAGTACAAAGGAGTGATCAATTGCTAACTCATCATTTAATTGCTAACTACAACTAATTTAAGGCCATAGGATTTTAGAAAACGTGTGGTCTACAATTCGCCACGTGTAATTTTCATTTTTATTAATTAAATAAAAAAAGATAAAAAAAACTCCAAATTAAGGTTTTTGATGAAAATGTCAATATAGTTTTCCAAAAATATCAACTCAATGATTTGAGAATGTCAACACAATGCTTTAAGAATATTAACTCATTGCTTATATTGACATTCTACATGTATTATATTGACATATTTTATATAGTATGTTGACATTTCTGCTTGTACGAAAAAATTAAAAATTTTCGATTTTTTTTTCAAATTTTGACGTCGGAACATATGCATGTATGATATCGTTGGAATCCTTATGAAATTATCTTTAATTTGATATATGTTATATGAATTTAAAGTTTTGAGATTTCTTTTAAAAGTTAGTTATAACTAAATATGTAGTTAATTGACATTAATACCTCTATTGATATTTTTTGGAATTAATCTTATGGTCTTATTGACGTTTTTCGTTGATCGTATTGACATTTAGAGATTAATGATCTAAGCTTTTAATTTGAATATCTAATGGCTATTATTTAGTTGTAGTTAGCAATTAAGTTATGAGATAACAATATAACACTCCCCACATAGTACATAGTACTTTAATACACATGAAAAATTATGATAATATTAATGTATAGTCTTCATATAATTAATTAATAGTTATATTACTACTATATAAAAGTAAACATTTTTAGTTTTTCTAGTAAAATAAGCATATTTGGTTTTTCTTCGGAATTTCCTAAGTTATATGTCTCACTTCGTTATAAAAATTTAAATAACAAGTTAGAAAAGGTACTCCCTCTGTTTCTTCATAGTTGAGGCGGAACTTTTTGGTACGGAGTTTTAGAAATGAATGTTGGGTGTGTGAAATAAATAGATAGAAAAGTAAGAGAGAGAAAAAGGTAGAGAGAATAAAGTATAAAGTGAATAAAATAGAGAGAATAAAGTAAGATAGAGTAAAGTAAGAGAGAGAAAAAAGTTACCATATATGGAAATGACTCAACTATTAAGAAACTTCCCGAAATAGAAAAATGACTCAACTATAAAGAAACGGAGGGAGTATGTAAATAATTGCGCGGAATAAAATTTTTTCACCTTTTACAAAGAAAGTAATAATAATATCAATATCTACGAATCATATAACTCAAATTCTCCGCAGTTTAAAATGGAAGTAATAATACTCTCTTCGTCCCTTAGATTTTGTCACATTTTTCCATTTCCGTCAATTCCATAGAATTTGTTACATTTCAATTTTTATAATTTTTGTAGTGGATCTCATATTCAACCAATTCATTCTCACTCACGTAGTATTATAAAACTAATAGAATATATAAAAGTAGGAATCATCTGTCACTAACTTTTTCAACTCACTTTCTATTACATTTCTTAAAACTCGTGCTCAATCAAAATGAAAAAAATAAAATTGAGGTGACACAAGAGACATTAATTAAAACAAATTACTCAACTGCAGATGCATCATACATCAATCAACCAAGATAAATTTCTAAATCCCAAACAAAAGGTAAAACATCAACATAGAACTAATGAGACCATCACTGGTTGAAAGGATTCGGATTGGGATTCTGATTCTGATTCTGGCCGGATTGAGAAGAGCTAGACTGGCCGAATATGTAGGGATACGGCAGCACCATCCCGGGATCCCACCCGAGGCCGCTCCCGTCCATCCTGCCTCCTCCTCCCGGGCTCTGGACCAGGTTCCACGGGAAGCTCTCCATGCCATTGCCATCCTCCTCCATCCGTGGCGGGGCCTCTTTCACCACAGGAGGAGGAGGCGGCGGCGGCGGGAGTGGAGGCAGCGGCGCAGCCTGTTTGCGCTGGTGCTCCGCTGCCATGGCGTCCATCCTGCCCTTGATCTCCCTGAGTATCTGGCTGATGACCCAGCTCATCTCCGAGACGTCAGTGATTTGGAGGTCGTGGATGGAGGCCTGGCCCGTGATGCAGCGGAACATGAAGGCCTCGAGCTCGCGGCAGCTGTTCTCCTTCTGGAGGCGGAGCTGCTCCGTTGCCTTCTTGATCCGCTGCCGCGTGTAGCTCTCCTGGTTTACCATCTTCCGGCTCTGGTCCATGATGGAGAGCTTGCGGAAGCGGGCCAGGATGGACTGCGCATCAAGAGGCGATGGCCATACCACCGGCGCGGGGTCGTACTGGCTGTAGATGATGACGCATGCTTGGACACCGCAGAGGGTGCTCAGCTCGCTCACCTTCTTAATCAAACCCTTCTTTCGCTTCTTGTAGGAAGCTTTTCTCTCAGAGTCGTTGGAAATGTAGGCGAGGGTCACCTTCTTTCTTGTCATTGCTTTTGGGTTTATCTTTGTGTACATATTTATAGCGGATGAAGGCCTGAGAATAGATAGAATTTTGAATTTGCATAGTGTTGTCTTAGTTGTTCCATTTAATTTTATACTTTTATGAGGAAATAAATATTTATTATGATGATATTGGCAAGATAAATTTAAAAACTCTTTAGCAATTTTAGAGTAATTGTACATACAATATTATAAGTATACTAGTACCTTTTTTTCTAAATAGTAGTATAACACTAATAATAAAGTGCTTTTGCTTTATCTGAGTGCCCTATTGTTTAGGACTTATTTGATGTACTTTTTTTCTTTGTCATTTTTATAGTATATGATTTGTATTTACGATAGAGCCTTGCCGATTGTCGTTTTGAACTTATACTTACTACTTTCGATAATTTGATCCATTTTAACTATATAAAAACCTAATAATAAAGCACAAGACCATTGCACATATACACAAATCTAATAAATAATTAGGAGTACTTATGAAGAGTATAAAATATTTGTGGATAGATAATACCTTAATATCCAATGCAAAATCGAATACACGTTCCTTTTCAAACATCATTTTTTAAAATTTGTATCAAAAGATTATAATTTGCAACCACTTTCAAAATCGGATCGGTAAGCATATCAATGAAGCTATTGATTTGCGATTCAATTTAAAAATTTTGATATTTCATTATAATGATATTACATCTGATTAATTTACATTTGATATGGTACAAAATCAATTACATTCCATAAGTGTATTGCACCAAATCAATTACATTCTATAAGTGTATCATCTCCGGATTAACTCAAGTTTTTGAAGGTCAAATGATAAAATTAAGAGTAAAGGTCAATTTTGGTCCTAAACATATGGCCAAAATACGAATTTGATCCAAAACATTCACTTTTTAAAAAACAGGTCCATAACAAATGACCAAAATACGAATTTGATCCAAAACATTCACTTTTTTAAAAACAAGTCCATAATAAATGAAATCCTTGTCGGAGTGGTCCTTTTTTTACGGTTCCGTAAAAAAACTAATGGTCATGCCACTGTGCAATTAGCGTTGACTGTTAGTTTTTTGACGAAACTAACAAAAAAGGACTACTTCGGCGATATATGACCAAAATACGAATTTGATCCAAACATTCACATTTTTAAAAACAGGTCCATAACAAATGACCAAAATACGAATTTGATCCAAAACATTCACTTTTTTAAAAAATAGGTCCATAACAAACGAAATCCTTGTCGGAGTAGTCCTTTTTGAAGGTTCCGTAAAAAAACTAACGGTCATGCCACTGTGCAATTAGCGTTGACCGTTAGTTTTTTGACGGATCTGGCAAAAAAGGACTACTTCGGCGACATTTTTATTTGTTATGGACCCGTTTTTTAAAAAGTGAATATTTTGGGTCAAATTCGTATTTTGGTCATATGTGACAATAGACATCATAATCGACTGACTTGGCGCACAAACTATATTATTCGTGAAATACCCTTCTTGGTGCATAAATTATGTCGGGTCCGAGAGATGATATGCTTAGCGCCCCCCCTCTCTCTCCACGTCAGATACTCTTTAATATGTGAAATTCAACTCATCTTCCCTTCTTCAATATATTCCTGAAATCGATACCACATTCTCTCCATGGATTCCCTTTCGTTTTCTCAATCAGGGCAATTCTTCCAAATCAATTTCACCTTCTCTTCTTCAATTCTCAATATCAGAATCATTTTCCTCCATTTATGAAATTCGTCCAAATAAATATCACCTTCTCTTCTTCAATTCTCTTTCGTTTTTCTCAATATGTGAAATTCATCCAAATCAATATTACCTTTTCTTCTTCAATTCTTTTTCATTTTTCTCAATATGTGAAATTCATCCAAATCAATTTCAACTTCTCTTCATCAATTCCCTTTTGTTTTTATCAATCTGTGAAATTTATCCGAATCAGTTTCAACTTCTCTTCTTCAGTTCTCAAAATCACAAGCTCAGTGCTGAGGCAAATTGGAAGAGCCACCTACGCCTCGAACAATCTATCCGTCGAGGGACGAAAATTGATGCAGTCTGGGTGGGCTTAAGATTTGGTTTCATTGTACTTATTATGGATTGAGTGTACTTGATTGGAAAATTAGTTTATGAATGTTGATAATAAATTTGATCTTTCATAGTATTATTTTGGCTACTGAAAAAATGGAATTGCTTCATACTGAGATTGTGAGGAATTTGATTGATCATTCTTGCAACCCAGTTGTTTGAGAAAATGCTAAAACAATGATTGCAGTGACTCAATAAACACTCTTACTTATTCAATAAACACTCTTTTCACTTTTTTCCTTCAGCCTAATTCCAATTTGAAGTTAGTTTTTTGTTGATATACAAAGTTGGATCTTGGCTTGATAAAAATAGGAGTTTGAATTTTGTTTTTGATTAATCGGCTAGGTTGGATATTGGCTTGATGAAATTGAGAGTTTATTAGTCATCTTGTAACAGATAATTAGATCACTTAACTAATTTTATTTACATATTGTGTGTCAGCAGTACCAAAATGTGGCTAAGTGCATCATGATTACTGCATTTCATGATAGCACTTGTAATATAAATGTGGGGGTCAGTGATCAAGAGAGCCACACATAAACAAGGCTGGGTGCGTGTGATAAGCCAGACGCGGTGAGATACACGTGCAACCGAGTGCATGTGTGAATGCATCCGGAGTTAGTTATAACTGCTCGTGGATTGAAAGGGGTTTCATATACTCAGCTCCAGCTCACTTAATCACACACGAATCACCATCATTTTGTAACAGAAGTAGGAAGTAGGAGAGTGAAGAAGAGTGAGGTAGTGAGTTCTTGCGATTCAATCTTGTGAGTAGATTGTAGAGAGCTTGAGTGATTTCTTTCTTGTTCCAAATCTGTATAAAGAGAGTGTGAGATCAATACATCCATAACTGAGTCTTCCCGTGGACGTAGACGTTTTGTCGAACCACGTAAAAATCTGGTGTGTTGTTATTTTTTCTTGTCGATCTTTTTCTGCGTCGATCGTTCATATTCGTAATTCAATAAGTAGCGCCATCCGTGGGAATATCGAGGCGTTGATGGCGATGGCGCGTTATGAGGCAGAAAAGTTCAACGGGAAATCTGATTTCGGTCTATGGAGGATTAAGATGAAGGCATTGCTTATTCATCAAGGGCTTGCCGGCGCTCTAACGCCGGAAGAAGGGGATGACAAGCCTGCTCCGACGCGACAAGAAGTCTTGCAGAAGGCGCATAGCGCAATTATCCTCAGCCTTGATGACAAAGTGCTTCGAGAGGTAGCGCATGAGACGTCTGCAAGCGCGATCTGGAAGAAATTGGAAGAGCTATGCATGGTGAAGTCTATGGTGAATAGGCTATATTTGAAGCAACAACTCTATTCATATAGATTCACCGAGGGAAAAACATTGGGCGAGCAATTGGATCTGTTCTCAAAATTTGTGGATGACCTTGAGAATGTAGATGTAAAATTGGAAGATGAAGACAAAGCCATAGTCCTCCTTAACGCTCTGCCTCTCTCCTATGAGCAATTGAAGGATGTTCTGCTGTATGGCCGTGATAAATCCATCACGTTTCTTGAGGTGCATACCGCTCTCAAGGCCAAGGAGTTTCAGAAGATGAGCCAACCACAACCAGAGGCTTCTAGCGAGGTCTTGAATGTCAAGAAATTTAAGAAGCAATTCAAGCAAAAGTCTGCACAATCTGGTCAGAACAAGAAGTTTTCTGATAAAGAAAGGAAGGAGACTAGGAGCTGCCATCATTGTGGAAAGCCGGGGCACATCAAGAAGAACTGCTTTGCTTGGAAAAGAAAGCAAGAGGCAGAGAAAGCTGATCTAGGATCAACAGATGTAGTGCAAGCTGAGGAGACTCATCACATCATGAATGTAGTTGAGGGTTCTGTGAATGAAAAGTGGATCATTGATTCAGGATGTAGCTTCCATGTTAGCTCTCACAAAGAATGGTTTCAAGATTTTGAAGCAACATCTGGATCAGTCTTGCTTGGGAATAATCAAGTCTGCACAATAAGAGGGATTGGAAATATAAGTCTTAAGCTCGGAGATGGATCTCTCATAACACTTTCTGAGGTAAGGTTCATTCCAGAGATTAAGAGGAATTTGGTGTCTCTTAGTGTTCTTGAAACAAGAGGTTTCGGTTTCAGATCAGATAATGGGCATATGTTGATATGCAAGGGCTCAAAGCTGATAATGACTGCTGATAGAAGGCAGACACTCTACTACTTGAAAGCAGAAGTGGTTACTGGACTCTCTAACTCCAGTGAGAGGACCATGGCTGATCTGAAGCTGTGGCATACAAGGATGGGGCATGTGGGAACAAAAGGAATGAAGCAGCTGGTCAAGAAAGGTCTTATTAAGTCTTATGCAGAGGTTGATATGTCCAAATGGGAGCAGTGCATAATGGGAAAGAGCAAAAAGCTTCCATTCCCAAAAGGAAAGCACACTTCCATGGCTGTTCTTGACTATGCTCACAGCGATATTTGGGGGCCTTCTCAGCCTCCCACCATGAATGGAGGTAGATATTTCATGACTATCATAGATGATCATTCAAGGAAACTATGGGTGAAGATTCTCAAAGAACAGTCAGAAGCCTTTGAATTCTTTAAAGAATGGCACCTGCTGGTTGAGAGAGAGAAGGGGATCACACTCAAGTGCTTAAGAACTGATAATGGACTGGAATATCTCTCATCACAGTTCACTGAGTACTGCAAAGGAAAGGGTATTAAGCGACACAGAACTGCTCCAAGAAACCCTCAGGAGAATGGCATTGCAGAGAGAATGAACATGACGATTATAGAGAGGGTAAGGTGTATGCCGCTAAGTTCTGGGGTGGATAAGAGATTTTGGGGTGTAGCGGTGTCTACTGCATCAACCTTGATCAACATGAGTCCATCATCAGCAATAGATTTTGGCATTCCTAACTCCATATGGCATGGCAGACCACCAGATTTCACCAAGTTAAGGCCTTTTGGTTGCAGATCCTATGCTCACATCAAGCAGGGAAAGCTTGGCTCCAGAGCTTTGAGATGTATTTTTCTGGGGTATCAAAGTGGCTCTAAGGCATTTAGGCTATGGTGCATAGAACCAAATAATGGAAAACTCATAATCAGCGGAGATGCCACTTTTGATGAGAAGAATATGCCTTGCCTTATTAAGGCCAAGGCTGGTGCTTCAGTGGAGGTGGAGCCTGCAAGACCAGTCCATAATTCACCTGAGATTGAAGAAGGGCAGAGTTCTCAGGAGCAAGAGACAAGTTCTGATCAGAGTGAGCCAACACAGAGGGAAAAATCAAGAAGGATCAGGAAGTTGCCTGCAAAATTCTCAGATTATGAAATGACATTTTTTGCTTTGTGTCTTGCAGAAGATATAGAGTTTGCAGAGCCTGCCACTTATGATGAAGCTATGAGAGGAAATGAATGAGAGAAATGGTATGCTGCTATGAAAGAGGAGATAGATTCACTGATGAAGAACTATACCTGGGTGCTAGTTGATAGACCTAGTTCCCAAAGGGTTGTGGGATACAAGTGGATTTTCAAGAAGAAGGTGGAGGTCTCAGATGGGAACAAGATCAGATATAAGGCAGGGTTGGTTGCCAAAGGGTATTCTCAACAGGAAGGAATTGATTATAATGAGATTTTCTCTTATGTTGTCAAGCATGCTTCCATAAGGATCCTTCTATTTGTGGTTGTTCAAAGAAACTGGGAGCTTCATCAATTGGATGTCAAAATTGCATTTTTACATGGAGATTTGGTTGAGACCATCTACATAGAGCAACCACAAGGTTTTGTCAAGCCAAGGGAGGAACACAAAGTCTGCCATTTGAAGAAAAGCCTGTATGGATTGAAACAAAGCTGCAGGTAGTGGTACATTAAATTTGACTCCCATCTCAGTATCGTGGGGTTTGTGAAATCGGCATATGATAGTTGTGTTTACATAAGAACTGATGGAGCTAGGGCAGTAACATATTTGGTGCTCTATGTTGATGATATGCTTGTGGCTGCAGCAAGCATGGAAGAGATAAATGCTATCAAAGAGGAATTGAAGAAGGAGTTTGAAATGAAAGATTTGGGATAGGCCAAGAGGAAATTGGGAATGGATATCCTTAGAATCAGAGATCAAGGCAGAATATGGCTGATGCAAGAAGATTATCAGGGAAAGGTAGTAAAGAGGTTCCAGATGGAGAACTCAAAACAAGTGTCAGTGCCATTGGCGCAGCATTTCAAGCTGTGCCTGGACCAAGTTCCTAAAACTGACTCAGAGAGGTAAAAAATGCAGCAGATTCCTTATTCAAATATTGTGGGAAGTATCATGTATTCCATGATATGCACAAGGCCAGATCTTGCTCATGCAATCAGTGTAACGAGTAGGTATATGAAGGAGTACGGAGAGAACACTGGCTGGCTTTGAAGTGGATTATGAGGTACATCAAAGGCAGCAAGAATGTTGGGATTCTATTTCAGAAGCAAGAAGATGAAGTAAGGGATCCATTGCTTGGTTTCTGTGACTCTGATTTTGCTTCAAATCTGGATAGCAGAAAGTCCCAAACGGGCTATGTGTATAAGCTCTATGGCTCGGCTATAACTTGGAAGTCTACACTTCAATCAGTTGTGGCTCTATCTACTATAGAAGCCGAATATATTGCAATGACTGAAGCAATCAAGGAAGGTGTCTGGTTGAGAGGAATCTTCGGAGATTTTGGGATAGAGCAGAAGGTTGTGAGGGTGCTATGTGACAACAATAGTGCGATTTGTTTGACAAAGCACCAAGTATTTCATGAAAAAAGTAAACATATTGATGTTAGACTTCATTTCATAAGGGATCAGATTGATAAAGGGGAGGTTGAAGTGCTCAGAGTCAGCACGGATGAGAATGCAGCAGATGCGTTGACAAAGGCATTGCCACACTCTAAGCTCAAGCGTTGCTTGGAGTTGGTGAATGTGTTGCCCCAGTGATCTAGAAGGATAGGTGGAGTATCAGAGAAGGGATGTTTAGGCTCTCATGCTTAAGGTGGAGATTGTGGGGGTCAATGATCAAGAGAGCCACACATAAACAAGGTTGGGTGCGTGTGATAAGCCGGACGCGGTGAGATACACGTGCAGCCGAGTGCATGTGTGAATGCATCCGGAGTTAGTTATAACTGCTCGTGGATTGAAAGGGGTTTCATATACTCAGCTCCAGCTCACTTAATCACACACGAATCACCATCATTTTGTAACAGAAGTAGGAGAGTGAAGAAAGAGTGAGGTAGTGAGTTCTTGCGATTCAATCTTGTGAGTAGATTGTAGAAAGCTTGAGTGATTTCTTTCTTGTTCCAAATCTGTACAAAGAGAGTGTGAGATCAATACATCCATAACTGAATCTTCCCTTGGACGTAGACGTTTTGTCGAACCACGTAAAAATCCGGTGTGTTGTTATTTTTTCTTGTCGATCTTTTTCTGCGTCGATCGTTCATCTTCGTAATTCAATAATAAATATGTTAAGAAGTTGCAATCCAAAAATATTCTACATATTTGAAAAAGAAGAAACAGATGAGTAGCTTCTACCTAATCAGATGACTCTTCAATAACCTCGAATTTATTCAGGAAAAAAAGATTGCATCGTTGATAGCAAAAAAGAATCAAGATAATTTGTAGGTAAATTCTCAATAAAGATACGGTGAAGAGATAAAAAAAAGGATATTAACAAATTAAAATACAATAAAAATGAAAGTAATAATGATAATTTTATTCCGGAAGGCATCGGCCTTAATTTCATGGTAATCATCGCGATCAAGATATCTGCTGAAGCAAAACCATGAAAACTCTTCCCTAACCTGTTTGACTCCCCAATCAACAAATTTGTTGTAAATAATTCAGTTCTATTACCCTCCGCATCTCCAAATCCAATCCAAATGCGATTTACCCATTCATCAAACACTTATTCCACAATATATCCAAAGTGAACGTATTTGACATTGCAGATAAGAGAGTGAAAAAGAAACATTGATATGTAGATTTAGAGTGATGGAAGAGAGGTAATTTTTGGTATAGCTTCTGATATTGAGAAAAACGAAAGAGAATTGAAGAAGAGAAGGTGATATTGATTTGGATGAATTTCACATATTGAGAAAAACGAAAGAGAATTAAAGAAGAGAAGGTGATACTGATTTGGACGAATTTCACACATGGAGGAAAACGATCCATTATTGAGAATTGAAGAAGAGAAGGTGAAATTGATTTGGAAGAATTGCCCTGATTGAGAAAACAAAAGGGAATCGATGGAGAGAAGGTGGTATCGATTTCAGGAATTGAAGAAGGGAAGATGAGTTGAATTTCACAGATTAAAGAGTATATGACATGGAGAGAGAGAGAAAGAGGGGGGCGCTCACTAGGAACGCCCAGCATATCATCTCTCTGTCGGGTCCAGCCATGGTGTTTTGCTAATGAGGGTGAAAGAATTTAATTAGATTTGATTTTTCTCTAATTTCATTTTGTGCTAAACCTTTCTCATTTCTTTCTCATCTTGCCCTCTATTGTCAGTTAGGTCTGCTGCCTTGCCTCTACTTTTCAATGTCAGTGTTAATTTTTTAACTATGTTCGATCCCATGAATTTTGTTTTTAGATAAAGAGCACGTGCTTTTGGAGTTTTTCATGCTTAAAAGGAAGGAAATTCTGTAGCTCTTAGTTTAACAAATTTTATCATTTTAATTATCTAAAGATGAACTATTAGAAATAAAATTTTCCAACATCATTCCAGGATAACAAATAATATATTGTATTCGTCCCAAAAAATAGTCTATTTTACTGTTTTGATATGTCCTCAAAGTTGAATGTACTTCCATATTTTATAAGCTATTCTTTCTAAGGGTGGGTCAGTACATGACATAGTAATATATGTTTGTGTAGGGAATTTAAAGCACATTTTAGAAGTTTAACCATATTGAGTGAAAATGTGATAATGGATGAAGTATGAACTCTCAACCTTATCAATTGTCTGTACTTATATTGTTACTGATTTTATTCAAATATAGAATGGTAAAATATTGGATCTTCTCAACTAGCATATCGCTTTAGTAGCACTTAAAGTCTTAAACTATTGTTAATAAAATTAGATTAAATGAAGTTTCCATTTTGTTAAATATATCAATATCCGCAGACAATTTTTTTCTATTTGAACATGATTAGAGTTGCACATATAATTATGCTATGCTGTCGTAATCCTAACATTTTCTTTGGTATTTTCCAAATATAACATAAAAGACGTGCATATCGACTATGATCAATTTACACCCAAAATGAGACGCACTAGCATCTACATCCTAAAGGATTAGTGACCATCATATTTCAACCAAATTATCCCCCTAAAGACAAGTAAATATAGTTTAACCAGTAAGACTTTTTGAATTGGCACACTATTTTTTAAAGAATTAATGTCTAAAACCAAAGGTCTTTAATTTAAAGTCATTTTTAAAAATTCTTTAACTAAATAATCAGAATGTCTAACCGTATAATTAAATAAATATAGATATAAGTAAATCTCATTACAATGCTTTGGAGTATTTAAAAATTACTTTTCCTGATGTAATTTTTTTATGCCTATTTCCGCTTAGCCATATTTTTATAATGCAATGCAACCTTGTTTCAATGGCGATAGTTGTTTTTGGGCTTTTGAGTTTGGGATTGACTAAAATATAAAATTGGAATCCAATCTCTATATGTAGATCATTAGTGGTGACAGAATTAAAGTTGTGATTGAATTCAATTCCTGAATTATATAGTACGCTTTGTATGTTATTGCATTATATTGATTTATTATTTAATTATATATTTAATTGCATGATTTTATGTATCTATTAATTATATGCATGTCATCGTGTTTATGGTTTTTCAAGCATGCTAGCTTTCTCTACATGTGTAGATGTAAATCAAATGATCATCTAGAATAGATCTTCTATGGCGAACCCAACAATCTCTATAGGTAGATCATTAGTACAATGTCATTTAATTCATGTGCGGCCCATTATCCCCTCCCCATGCATTTTTCAGTGATATGGAGAAGTTGATAAACTGTCACACAAGAAATATTATCGATGAAAACTGGAGCTATTGAGGAAATTATTCTTAAATTGCATTTGTTAGCAACATAACATTCTTAACAGTTAACACTAACGAGGAGTACATCAATTAATCGACATGAACGCCTAAACTATTCTAACTCCTATACTTTATGCGCTAACTCAAATAAGTAGCAAAACAATAAAAAAGTATATTCTCTAATCTCTATAAAGTTTCAATTATTAAGGATGAATTTGCATTTATTAGCTCGACATTTAAGTAGAGTTGCAAAATGTCATAATAACTTTTTGAAATAGACATAGACTACTTCAGTCAACATGGCCTTTAAATATACCTCCACTACTGGTCAAATAACAAATAAAAGTGGGGTACACAACTGCATCTTGAAAGCCAAAGTCAGCTCAAGATATTGATTATCCATTGAGAAATACCTTCTAACTATAGTAAGACTTTCAAGAAAATAAAATAAAATTCAGTGGAATATTCATTTAATCAGAGTGTAAAAGTTACTTATAAACTATACTAAAAAAACAAGAAAATAGAGCATGCTGTTTCTACTGCTATACACGTTCAAACTGGCAATCTCGGCAATATCCTTTGCCCTAAAAATTCCCCCAAATCTCCATATACAGTGTTGAAGAAATGGAGAATCCGGCATCTCCGAATCCAACGCTCTGCGGCAGCATCCTCCTCGATGAGTCTCCGGCAAATCCAAAGCATGAATTGAGCGGCTGAGAGCAATCCGAAAGCGGCGTAGACGAAGAAGGAGGCGGAATCCTGGAGGAAAACCGACAAGAGAGCGGCGACCGAGGCATATCCAGAGGAGACGAGCAGATGATGAGCGAGGCGGTGGTGGGGGAAGTGGAGCGTGGCGACGCAGGCGAGGTAGTGTAGGACGTAGGTGGAGATGAAGACGTGCGATGCGATGGGATGCGTCGAGAACGGAGACTGGTTAGGGCCTTGAATCCACTGATATTTGAGCTGGAGGAAGGCTAGGAGAACGATGATTGTGGAGGTGGTGTGTTTACTGAATTGCTGAGTGATCAAATGCAGGCGCCTCGCGTTTTGAGGCATTGTGAATTGTGTGTTTGCGTGATACAGAGGCTAGCTAGTTTTTTTTAGTTTGTGATTATGGTTTTTGGTAGCTGGTATTTATAATTTTATGGCAGTCTTTTGCGATGAATGGAGTTGTGAAAAATTACGGCAATTTCTAGGAAATTTCATACTCGCGCGTATTCACGCGTTGATAATATCTTTTCTCATTTTCTTTCATATTTTTACTCTTAGTTTAAATACTATTCCATTAAAACATTGTAACATGTAATTATAAAAATATTAATTATATTATTATTTCTGGAATAAAACTGCTAACTCATTAATATTCAAAAACTGTATGGTAAAAAATATCCCCTAATTACATGTTGTTGAAATAATCTATTTTATAAAATAGTACTAGTAGGAGTAGTTCGCTATAAAAATGAAATAAGGATAGCATATTTTTGAGATAATCATTTTATTACAAAAATGCGTATTTTGATGATTAGATTTTACAATGTTTTTTAGTAATCAAAATTATACTCCTTAATAATGTTAAATAAGAATGAAATATAGAAGAAAGCGATAAAAAATAGAAATGGGTCTGTTATTTGATGCCTTATATTTGTTCGTTTTGTGCACAACAAAATATGATGTTTTTAACAACAACAGGGATCCATAGACCTTTACACTACAGGGAACTTTCGACGCTATAATTTCATTTCATTTCTGTATATTGGGTAAAAAAAAGAACTTGCAAAAGGTATATTGGGTACAAACGTGATTGTTATTTTTAATATATATACTCCATTACATAAAATTTAATATCGGGTCAAGGTCCAGATGAAGATCATTGTTGTCTTGCATAATTGAAACAAGTAGTAGATAAAATATCGTCGAATGCTCGTTCCATATTTGGAAAATTTTAGTACTATTTTACATGTTTTTTTTTTAATCTAAATCTTTCTGGTTTCCTACAACTTTCGAAAGGATATGCATGCAAGAAAAATGAATATTACTAGTAATAAGTATGAATATGCTTGTATGATCTACTAGTGTCAACAAAATTAATACTCAAGAATTGATACTAATCACGTAGAATTATTGTGAACAGCAATTAGTTTAAAATAGACGCAAACTAATAACTTAAGCCACATGCACCAAATTATTTCGTAGAATTATTGTGAATTGAAAGTGCGGGCGGCTGGCGTTTTGAGGCATTATGTATGCGTAACGAGAGAGAGGCTAGATGCGTTTGTAGTACTATGTGATAATGGATTTCTTAGAGATTCTCTAAGGAAGATATAAATGAAGAGTTAAAGTTAAATAACTATCATATTTACTTTTTATAAATGAAAAATCATTCCTATAGGCAGAGGTTCTATTTAAGAAGTTAATATATATATTTTTTTATTTTGAAGAGGTATATTTGTTTCTTTTCATGAAAAATCATTCTCCAAAAGAGAAAGTATTTGAGAAGGTATTACACTTTATATTTTTTTTAATGCATTTTGTACTAGTATTATTTTATTTTTCTTTGGAATATGTTATTTTTTGGAATGGTATATTTCACTTTTTGAAGAAGTATATAGATGAAATTCTCAAAGCTAGTCTAAAAATAATTTGTGACGTCCTGATTTAGAATTTAAAAGTAGTTTGAATTGAAATTTATATTGTTTATGTTTTTAAACAAACCTGAAACAATGTTAAAAACTCCTCCATCAAATTAGATAAAAATGTAAGATTCATGATCTCAGATTCTCAGATGGATCATCCTATAATAATTAAGAGTAAAGTCTAAAATCGATTGTGTACATTTTGATTAAAAAAAACTTTTTAGTCCTATCCTATTAAAAATACAAAAACAAATTATCCCTGAATGCTCAATTGACTATGAATTTATACCCAAAATTAGTAGCAACATATACAACACGCTAGAAAACTCTAAATAAAAAATCAACTATCAAATTCTAGAATGAGAACATTTGTCAGCTTGGAAATCCCACAAATCTATAAAATCACATAAATAAGAAAACTCAAGCTCTTTCGTTTGTAATCTGATTCTGTTTATGAAAGTTATAAACATTTGGAAAATTTTAACTCAAAATTTGATAACCACCACACAAAGATACAACACCTTGCCACTCCGAACTAGTAAGCAACGGGAAAACCACATTCCTGAAGCAGTTGCAAAATGTTGCTTGAGTTATCTCACCAATCACCCCCTGGACCATAAATCCATCTATTATGGACTTGCCACTGCGAATAAGTAAGAACTTCACATCCTGTATCTGTAACCTGCAAGATTCATGTAAACCAATTGTTCTAGTATTTGATATTGGTCAGGAAATTAGACATGGTGCAATACTGATCAATGAAGATTAAACATGTAAACTTCTATGGTGAATGTAGTGATATATAATGAGAACTTGAGCTTTTACCAGAAGTGTATGTTCAAATTGGGCACTGCGTTTCCCATCTGCAGTTACAGAAGTCCATCCATCAGGCCACATCCGGTCGCGCCAAACACCTACCCATGAAAGTGATTTAGATGACCACAGAAGTTTCAAACACAGGGCAAAGGTTTAGCAACTAAAATCTACCAGAATTTGTCATAGGTTCAATGGTAAATGTCTGGCCAGCTTTCATCACTCCAACAGCGTTATTTCCTGCTTGGGTTAAGGCCCTATGGGAAAGTGAAGTTACAAGATACTTAAAGATGAATCCTAATGCAAAGACATCTCATGAGTTCATTTATCTCAGTCATTTGAATTTTCGCGACAATATATTAAACAAACATGCCTCATTAGAACTATGCTCTTAACAATGCATGGTAAAAGTTAACAGTTCAATTCCACTTTGAGGATAATTGCATAATGGGGTAAATTTGGGGCACAGTGGAAGAGCTCGCCAATTCCATGACCACAATAAGATTTCACCTGCAGAATGATATATCAGTAATGTCAAAAGTAAGTAAGAATGGAAGTTCATAGATTTACAAACAAGAGAAGCTCCATTACCACGGAGAAACCAGACATAGAAGCATGCCGGCTAATGATTTCCCCCATTTCCCGAAAACGCACCCCAGGTTTAACTATAGAAAGCATGGATAAGACACAATAAACAGTCAGCAGCATGATTCCGCAGATATAAAGCAGGGAAACAAATGAACTTATTAAAGTAACAAGCACTAGCAGCAATCATTAATTTAGAGTTCACATGATCGTTTGAGTGAGATTTGAAAAGTACACACAAAAATTGGGAAAGCCAGAGAAAGAGAACTAAATAATAAAAGAATTATGTCACGAGACACATAAAGGGCAAACACTTACCAGCTGCTATTGCTTTATCCAGGCATTCATATGTACACTGAACCAACCGTTTAGATGCTTCATCAACATTACCCACAAAGAATGTTTCGTTCAAATCACCTGCATAAGCAGGCAAGCAAAAAAACATTTAGTCTCTGTACTTAATGAACATATACATAATAACTATAATCTTGAGTTGGCTATGTATATCCTTACCATGTACCCCTTTATAATACACAGTCACATCTACATTTACAATATCACCATCCTCTAATATCCTGAACGACAGAAACAAATGTGAGTGAGAATGTACTTTCCCTGTATAGAATGATCACCCATGTTCATTACAAGTATTATACACAACGTCTGGGCCTCTGGCGTTTTTACATATATCTCAAAAGCAAAAGGCTGGCTTCATGGTTGGTCCCAAGTGCTTGAGCCGAGGAGAAACAAGTTAGAGAGCAGAAGGAAAGTATGGGAGATTCATAAGACCAAGTCATGAGAAGTGCATCAGACGCCATATATATGCGCTACACATTAGCATCTATCATACATATAGTTGAGAACATACCTTGCATCAGGAATCCCATGGCAGATAACTTCATTTACTGACCTGAGAGAGTTAAGAGTTCATATTCTGATGTATTTAGGGACAGTGATGTAAATAACATTGAGAGAAAATTATAAGTAAGAAATACCTACGTGCAGCAAGACTTGGGAAAGAAATGATAATTTGAAGGAGATGGATATCCTCCTGCACGAAAAATTAAAGTGAACACAGAAACACTATCTTCCAAAGAAACAACAAAATTCAGCAGGTAGAGATATACAGTGTGAAATGAGACTATGTGAGGGATGTAAACCATACCAGCAGCAATAGTTTTCATGAACAGCAGCATCAATCTCATCAGTAGTAATTCCAGGTCTTACTATCCGAGCAGCAGCATCCAAAACTTCCCTTGCAGTCTGGAGGTAAGAATGCAAGGCTTAACAGGAAGTCAAAACTAGAATGCTGAAAATAATATTCTATACTGTATGCATAAAACAATAATAATGACTCTCAAGAAGACAAGTTGCAGTGAAGTGTTGAAGTAATTATTACCCTGTCCAGTCAAAATGCGGAATTTTCGGTGTCCGAGATTGTCCTCTGCGCAGGCAGTAAAGCCAGCCATCATTGGGCAGGCCCGAATTTCTTTCACCAGAATTTTCAGATGCAGGGGAAGAAGAATTTGAATTTGAGTGAACAAATTTATGGAAGAGTAATGATAAACAACCAAATTTTGTACAACCAAAATAAGGTAATATTAATATTTAATGTATTAATTATATATTAAAATCATAAATATAGTAAGTGGATAAGTTAAAAAGACTTATTAGCATTTAACCTTATTTTTATTTTTATATTTGAATTTTCTTTCTATTATTTTTAAATTTTGAAATAAAGTATGCACTAAATAAAATTAATGGTTCCAAAAAATTAAAAAAAATATACATAAATTATATATATGACCATAATATTATACACTTTCCATGTATTATATATGAATCTATATATTTTAATAAAATGCATAAATAAACCTATTTTTATATAAATAAACTAGTTTTTGGTTGTGCAAAATTTTTGTTGTTACGAGAATTCCAGGATGCCTTGAAACAGGGAACTCAAAGGAAAATGACGTCTATCAAGAATAGGCATTATTATCATCAATATTGCAGCCAATTCCATAATTAATGGAAGCCCAATTAACATTAGTGTCATAAAGTCTATGTCAGACTGTCTTCTTAGAGTGTCTAGAATAACGCGGCACAGCCACAAATACTTGTTCAGTGTGGACACGCCACAATAACAAATTACATTATTTTATTAATTATTGATATATTTTTATTCAATTAAATGTTAACACAAATTTATGTTGATATTTTAATATACTATGTTGACATTTTAAATATAAATGTCAACACAGTGTATTAAAATATCAACTAAGTTTATATTGACATTTCAATTTCATTGTGTTTACACTGCATTGATAAGTTAGCAACTTAAGAAAGTAACGAATCACACCTCACAAGTTGGAAAAGGTATGTAAATAACTGTGCGGAATAGAAATTTTTCGCCTATTACAAAGGAAGTAATAATAATATCAATATCTACTAATCATATAACTCAAATTCTCTGCAGCTTAAAATGGAATAATAATACTCCCTTCGTCTCTTATATCTTGTTACATTTTTTCATTTTCGTCTGTCCCATAGAATTTGTTACATTTTATTTTTTACCATTTTTTTTAATAGAACTCATATTCAACTAATTCATTCTCACTCACATAGTAATATAAAACTAATGGAGTAGTATATAAAAGTAGGACTCACCCAATACTAACTTTTTCAACTCACTTTCTATTACATTTCTTAAAACCCGTGTCCGGTCAAAATGGACAAAATAAAATTGAGATGTCACAAGACACATTAATTAAAACAAATTACTCAAGTGCAGATGCATCATTACATCAATCAACCAGGATAAAATTCTAAATCCCAAACAAAAAGGGAAAACAACATAGAACAAATGAGACCATCACAGGTTGAAAGGATTCAGATTGGGATTCTGATTCTGGCCAGATTGAGAAGAGCTAGACTGGCCGAATAAGTAGGGATCCCACCCGAGCCCGCTCCCGTCCATCCCGCCTCCTCCTCCTCCTCCCGGGCTCTGCACCAGGTTCCACGGGAAGCTCTCCATGCCATTGCCATCCTCCTCCATCTGTGGCGGGGCCTCTTTCACCACAGGAGGAGTAGGAGGAGGCGGCGGGAGTGGAGGCAGCGGCGCAGCCTGTTTGCGCTGGTGCTCCGCCGCCATGGCGTCCATCCTGCCCTTGATCTCCCTGAGTATCTGGCTGATGACCCAGCTCATCTCCGAGACGTCAGTGATTTGGAGGTCGTGGATGGAGGCCTGGCCCGTGATGCAGCGGAACATGAAGGCCTCGAGCTCGCGGCAGCTGTTCTCCTTCTGGAGGCGGCGGAGCTGCTCCGTTGCCTTCTTGATCCGCTGCCGCGTGTAGCTCTCCTGGTTTACCATCTTCCGGCTCTGGTCCATGATGGAGAGCTTGCGGAAGCGGGCCAGGATGGACTGCGCATCAAGAGGCGATGGCCATACCACCGGCGCGGGGTCGTACTGGCTGTAGATGATGACGCATGCTTGGACACCGCAGAGGGTGCTCAGCTCGCTCACCTTCTTAATCAAACCCTTCTTTCGCTTCTTGTAGGAAGCTTTTCTCTCAGAGTCGTTGGTAATGTAGGCGAGGGTTACCTTCTTTCTTGTCATTGTTTTAAGGTTAACAATGATTTTTGGTGCGTTTTAGGCTCTCTTTGGGTACATAGAATTTTGAATTTTGCATAGTGTTATCTTAGTTGTTCCAATTAATTTTATATGTTTATGAGGAAATAAATATTTATTATTATGATATTGGCAAGATAAATTTAAAAACTCTTTATAGCAATTTTAGAGTAATTGTACCTACAATAGTACTACCTTTTTTCTAAATAGTACTAACACTAATAATAAAGTGCTTTTGCTTTATCGAGTGCCCTATTGTTTAGGACTTATTCGATGTACGTTTTTTGCTTTGTCGTTTTTGTATATCGTTTGTATTTAAGATAGAGCCTTGCCGATAGTCGTTTTGAACTTATACTTACTTTCGATAGTTTGATCCATTTTAACTATATAATAACCTAATAATAAAGCACAAGACCAATGCACATGTACACAAATAATCATTAATTAGGAGTACTTACAAAGAGTATAAAATTTTTGCGGATAGATAATACCTTAATTTCCAATGCAAAATCAAATGCACGTCCTTTTCAAACATCTTTTTTAAAAAAAAAAAAATTGTAACGAAAGATTATAATTTGCAACCACTTTCAAAATTAGATCGGTAAGCATATTAGTGAAGCTATTGATTCGATTCAGTTTGAAATTTTTGATATTTCATTCTAATGACAGTACATCTGATTAATTTACATTTGATATTGTGCAATATCAATTACATTCCGTAAGTGTATTGCACAAAATCAATTACATTCTATAAGTATCATCTCCAGATTAACTCAAGTTTTTGGAGGTCAAATGCTAAAATTAAATTTGAAATTTTGTTACAATAGACATCATAATCGACTAACCTGGCTCACAAACTATTATTCGTGAAATACCCTTCTTCGTGCATAAATTATGTCGGATCCAGCCATGGTGTTTTGCTAATGAGGGTGAAAATTTTAGTTAGGTTAATTATGTCGGATCCAGCCATGGTTTTTCTCTAATTTCATTTTGTGCTAGGGAGATTGTTTAGGACTTATTCGATGTACGTTTTTTGCTTTATCGTTTTGTATATGGTTTGTATTTACGGCAGAGCCTTGCCGATTGTCGTTTTGAAGTTATACTTACTACTTTCGATAATTTGTGCCATTTTAACTATATAAAAACCTAATAATAAAGCACAAGACCAATGCACACATACACAAAGGGGCACACTATGGAGCCACCTTAATTAAAGTGACAGCTTAACTCTATTTATAGCCATCCGATCTTCTAATTAGATGGTTGAGATTGATTTGTAGAATCAGAACATGGATTGCTTGGTTAGTAACATATTATTGCTTATAAGGATAATTCTGTCTTTTTGCTGAAATTGAAACTGATACGGGAATGGAAAATCCCGATAAATTTGGGCGATGATTCATGATATTTTTCTCCCACTCCGCAATAACTCTTTCCCACTAACTTGAAAACAGAATCACCATTCTCTCTCCCCAATCGACCTTTCTCTCTTTCCCTCTTTTATTCAATTACCGATTTCATTCCTAATTCACAATAAACCCATTACTAATTTACAATAAACCCTAGGTCAGTGGCGCTTTCTGCTAGGCATCTCGCGACGAAGCTCCGAAATTCGCCACGTTGGGCAAGTCATCGCTGGTTGTTCATCGCCCGACGCTTCGGCCTCATGCTCGTGATCTTTGGGTCCGATTTTCGATTAATTATTGCTTAGTCTGACCTGTTTAGTGGTTGTTTAGATTCTATTGCTTATTTTTGAATTGCTTATTGCTTATTTTTGAATTGCTCATTGCTTATTGCTACATCACGTTGCCCTAAGCAAACCTAAATTTCCAGTTCACCACCATGAGTCAAAAATTCGGATTGCTTATTGCTTCTGTTTATTTGTTGTTGATTATATTGCATTGTTCATTGCTAATTGCCTACACGGGCTGTTGTTGCTTTGCACAATAATGTAGATTTTCGATTTATTATTGCTTAGTCTGATTGCGTAGTGCTTATTTAGGTTTTACTGCTTATTGATTATTGTTCTATTGCTTTTTTTCGAACTGCTTATTGCTTATTGTATATGTTGATTGGTTATTCTTGTATTGCGTCGTTAGTTGCTAATTGCCAGAACGGGTTGTTGCTTTGCATAATAATGTGTCTGTAATTGCTTATTTGTACCTAATATTTGCTTTGTTTGTGGTGGCTCCATTTAGTATCTATAATTGATGACTTCCTAGAATGCATTGTATGACTTGGTGCTTGCTTGTTACGTCTTTGAAATTGCTTGATAAAGGGATTGGTATTTATTATGGTTGCTACATTTAAAACTTATTCTTCTTGGCTTGGATTCATATGCTGTGAATCTGGTTAGGTGTGGTTTGCTATCGGATATATGTCCTTTTTTTTAAAATACGGGATGACGTTGGGTGTGGTTCCTCGAAATTACGCTTGATTGATCCTTAGTAATTGCTTGGTTCTATTATATTGTTGGCTTGGTTGGAAACTGATTTTTTTTGCTTACTAATGACTGGAAATTTGCTTGTTCACAAGATATTATCTGATTAGAATAATGACGTTTGTGTGCGTAATAATGGATGAGTCATTGTTTGTTTCTGCCATATGAGTTGCTTGCTTAACAATTAGTTTTGTAAATGCTCAAAAGAAGTATTAGTTTTGTTTGTATTTATTTTGGTCGTGCAACAAAGGACACAATTATACAATGCTGAGAAAGAGGAAGACAACCGAAGAGCCTGAGATAGAAGAGGAATGCGAAAGACAATTTGCAGAAGCTCAAAGTCGATCTGAAAATGAGGGTTGATCAGGGAAAAATTCTGATAAAGACAAATAACTATGAATGGTGAATGATATTTTTTGAATGTTGAAAAGATGGCGGCAGAGTACCCCAAACCTTGAATAGTGAATGCTATTGTTTTAGAAAAATGACAATAACTTTGTTTTGTTTTGTTAGGAATATTAGTTTATTTTGGTGTAGTGACTGGTGGTTTCAGAATTTCTTTTGTGGTGGTACTTTTTGCATGTGACATGCATAGAAAAATACGTTAGGACACTGTAATATAGGCAAGCAAAATAAACTAATGATTTTCAAACCAAGCAAATTCTAAAAAATAAACAATAAAAAATACTTATAAAATCAAGCAAGTTGCGATACAAATCCAATGTTGATTATGAAAGTACATCAAGGGCTAGTCGAATTCAATTAATTATAAATTGACATGTTATATATGATATGCAATTTGGGAAGAATAACCAAGCATTAAAATAAATGTTACCAAGCAAGATGATATGTAACAACTTCTTCTAATAAAACTTTTCTCACGGACAACTTTCCTTAATCACAAAGCGAAATGAAGCAAAGCCATATTAAACCAAATTAATGGCTAGTCGATTTGTATTGATAGGGTGTAAAAGAACATTAGTAAAAGCAATATAGTATATATTGACATGCAATATGTGATCAATCATTTTGAACATTATTGACAAATCCGGAATACATGCCACTGATAAGCAATTTTAAACTAGGAATCAAGCAATATTAAACATCTAACCAAACACGTTGATATTCTACATCCGAAGTCAAATAAGAAAGCAAAAAACTAATGTAATAATCAATCTATCACAATGATATGCAACTGCGGATGCGGTGGCCAGCAATAAAAGTAAAGTATAGAAGAATTGGTTCCACGTTTCCGAGTGTCGAAACCAGCTTCACGAGCATAAGCGTGGTAGAAAGCAATTCCGTCGTCCAAGCTGTTGAATTTCTTGCCAATGAATGATTTTACTTTGTTAGGGCAGTCGGGCACACAAGTAACTGCATATGGTACAGAATAAGCAATTTCTATAAAAGAGGAAAGCAATACAAGGTACTAAATCAAGCAATCATAACTACATATGATATAGAATAAGCAATTTCTATAAAAGAGGAAAGCAATACAAGGTACTAAATCAAGCAACCATAACTGCATATGAAATAGAATAAGCAATTTCTATAAAAGAGGAAAGCAATACAAGGTACTAAATCAAGCAACCATAATTGCATATGACATAGAATAAGCAATTTCTATAAAAGAGGAAAGCAATACATGGTACTAAATCAAGCAACCATAACTGCATATGATATAGAATAATCAATTTCTATAAAAGAGGAAAGCAATACAAGGTACTAAATCAAGCAACCATAACTGTATATGATATAGAATAAGCAATTTCTATAAAAGAGGAAAGCAATACAAGGTACGAAATCAAGCAAACATGCGATTCAAAATCAGTGTTAAATAAAAGCACAACAAGCACTTCCATGCAAGCACAAACAATATTTAAAGCGATAGAATTGGTCGTCGGTTATTAATTTGAGACAACAACCAGAGATATTTTAACAACTAACATATGCAATTTCAGCCCAATACGTAAGCAACCGAACATATTTAACCAAGCAATCTGACTTACGAATTCTGTATGGTGTAATAGAACTGCTCATTTACGAATTCAACTAGGAAGATACAAATATGAACTCCGTGAGATTTAATCACAAATTCAAAAACTTCATTTATGAATTCAACTAGAAAGATACAAATTCAGTAGTTACATATCAAATTCGTTAAATTGATTTAACATATCAAAATTTACAACTACACGATTACATAAAATAGAATCACATATCGAAAACTAACAAACTGAAACCACACAATTACACGATCAGAATTGCTTCTTACCGTCTACAAAATCAGTGAAATGGAAGTCATCGGGAACATCATTCTCCATGGATTGACTACTGATCATAGATTGAAGGAAGAATTACAGATAACAAAATGAAAATAGCGCTGGAGATTAAAAGATTTGCAGAGACTGAAAATACCGATTGCTGTTTTTTGGCAATGTGCCCACGGAGTATATCAAATACTCAGCCCTACATGTTATTTTCAAATGTGCAGGTTGAACGTGTACGAGGAGGCGAAGGTGTTGGAACAAGACTTCTATATAAGTAGTTGCTTTAAGTTCACTAGCACTAGGGAGTTGTGGTCGTGACAGAGTGGTATCAGAGCAACGTTCTTTCGCTCTGGACCCAAGAACCTTCTTTTCAAGCCTTAGTCTAGAATGATAGTACTAGACTAGAATATGACTAAAATGGAAAGCTTAAAGGGACCCAACACCTCGACTCGTCACGTTCAACTGCAGCAATGAGGTAAGAAAGAAGTTCTTACCAGAAAATTTTCAGTTATTCATGAAAGAACTTGATAAGAGGAAAAATGATTTCTTTCTGAAGATGTTGTGAAAACATTCAAGGTTTTCAAGGAAAAGCATGTAAATTTCAATTTTCCTATGAACTATGGAATTTCAAGTTTAAAATGTTAGGCATAAGGATGTCTTGAGACAAATGCTAAAGTATTATTAATTACGCATGCTCGATTATGTGAAGTATGATGATAGATTAAGAACTTTTAGAAAGTTACGAAATGACTAATGCATGCGAACATAGTATGCCTAAGAAGTACATTAGGCTGAACGCTCTTGAACAGTGATATAAGTTGATGACTTCCTTTCCGCTTTCCTAAGCGATAAAACGAACAAGTATATGCAAGTTAGGGCAAAACCCTAGTTTTGTTTTCAAAATGAGGAAATATAGGTGAATGGGTCTAAAAAGGGAACCCACACCTTTTCCTCTACCCTATGTCTTGACGAGACCACGATCCATAATGTTGTAATTGGAACAATTCCAAATGTACAATAATGAACCTAACAATTTATAAATAACCCATCTATTCTTAGATGGTAACGATCACACGAGATACGAGAAACTACCTACGGCACATGGGCGTCTGTTGAACGTTTTAAATGATGAGAACAACATGAAGTTCCTTTTGTCTTCATGAACTCAATCATAACCGAAATGAGCGTACCCTCGATCCAGTAAAGGAGGTGTATCCTTACACGAAAAGATATCGTACCTACGATCTAATTAAGTGATCCAGTCTTGCGTAGCAAGTCAAGGAGGCTACGCGATCTAGAAACAATGCTTATAGCACGCTGTGAAGCACGATGGAGAGTGCAATGTTTTACGAGAATGACCGTCCTGACTTATCGAGAACATTATGAAAATATGACCTTCAACGACAGTTATTAGTAGTAACACCAGGAATCCTAGCTTGGAATGTATGGTTTCCTAGAACGCTCTGATCATGTTCGAGCTCCGAAAGAACAAACAAGGAAGTGTCACATAACTGGGACAGATGATTATGATCAACAGTACTTACTTGGATTCCCATCGATTTCTTTCTATGAACCTCTTTAATGAAAATGCCCTCGTCTACTTTAGACTCTAGAATGCAAGTAATGCCTCACTTTTTCCTTTCCTATGAAAGTTGGGGCTCTCTTTCAGTTTATTGGCTATAGTAGTTGAGCTCGTTATTCAGAAAATGTAAAGTGTTGACTTCTTAAGCTCCGGTCATAAACCTTCGATTCTAAAGTTGCTTACGACCATGCCCTTCGAAATAATCTCATTTTGAACATCCTTAACAAGGTTGTCTTGCCGTCTATTTAAGACTTTTGATTGACTCGCATTTTGGCAAGTAATAAGTCACTATCATTTTTTTTTCAACGAAAGTGGTGACTTACTTTCAAATCTTAGATTCAGAAGACTCATATGTTCTCAATTATCTTTGTTGGTTGTTTTCTCTTACGACCCATCATTTATAAGATCAATATCCTGGTTTCTTTAACTCTCACGATATAACTTCATCCTTAAGTTGCTTATTGTTCAGACATTTCTCCTCAGAGAATGGCACAAAAAGTGGAACTTTTGTTCACCTCCTTATTTGGCAACCATATTGTGACTATTTCGTTCTTATATGGGTGAATTTGTTTTGCCCAGTTCCACTACATGCATTGTTTCTAGCTCATGATTTCTTTCTGAAACACTGAGTTAAGGCTAGTGTATTGCATATCCCTTGATGTATTGGACCTATTTGATCGTTCCAAAAAGTTTCTTTCACCTTGGTTGCCTCTAACCAAACTTGCAAACCCATTGACTTGATTCCACAATATCACATTATGATGTCGTTAAACCATGATAAACATTGATTCGTGGCAATTGCCTGTATTTCTAAACTCTTCCATGACTGATAAACTCGGGCTTTGACATGTTGAAACCATCATCCTTAATGTTCAGATCTTTTCAATTTGAGCCGACAATTGAAATATCCTATATGGTAGCCCACTATTGAAATTGAGAGATAATTCAACTTCATCCTATTTTCATGATCCATCTCATGTTATTCCAAGCTTCCATCAGAAGTGAGTTCACAATCTCATGGGTTTACCAGAAGCGACGGTATAAATAACAACATGAAAAGTTGACTATTCGCACCTGTGTGCCACCTGTAACGAGCTACTAAGGGATGGAATGTTACGCTATTTACGCAGGTAATAGGACACAAAAAGAGAACTGTAAATGAGTCTTATATACGTATAGACCTAATGACTCTTCGTCGCGCAAGACTTATTTAACTAAGCAATTCAGTGATTGGCGGGCAAATAACGAAGTGA
>NC_062970.1:8644652-8723372 GCF_023119035.1 Salvia hispanica | reverse complement strand
GGTGAAAAAATTTAATTAGATTTGGTTTTTCTCTGATTTCATTTTGTGCTAAACCGTTCTCATTTGTTTGTCATCTGCCATCTATTGCCATTGACGTCCGCTACCTTGCCTCTACTTTCCCATGTCAGTGTTAAATTTTTTTGTAAGTTTTATGTCTCACATATGTGACGTGTGATAGAATCCTAAATAGAATTGGATTTTGATATAATACATTAACTTGGTATAAGACACATTTTACCCTAATTAATTAGCTATCAATTAACTATTAATATATAATTGGAATGTGATGTTTCCCTAAATTATCATAATTAACTTAGCCATAATATATTCTCTAAATTAGTCATAAAGATTGACTACGTATATGTTCCTATACAAGTAAGGAAAAAGAGAATATATAATTATAAGTATATATGTGCGTCCTTGATTGTAGTCATTAAGTGGAAGGAATATTTCATTCCTTTGATTATTAAGGAAAGAAAATAGATGCATATATATTTATGGCTTAATTGGTTTTGATATATTATTGACTAAGAAATCAAATTATTGTGATCAATTATTTCATTTGATTTTGGTATTACTTGGTCAAAAAGAAACGTCCTAATTGAATAGCCACTTTGATGGAAAGGGCTTTAATGTTTTATAATTAGGGTTTGTCCTCTCTCTGTCTATAAATACAAGTGTGGTGATCCCATCAAATCACACACATTACAGAGAACACATAAACGAGGGAAAGAGAGAGAAACAAATCCTAGGAGTTGGAGCTGCGCTACTACGCTAAAGAAAGTCCGAGGAAGTTCTCTCCGTCTTCCCCAATCGCTTCCGCTATAGATCATAAAGGTAAGTTTTCGATCCATTATGTTTATGGTTTACGTGAAATACATGTTGTTCAAAGATCTTGCTTTATTTATATTCAATTATGTAATCTTGAATATATGATGATAAATAATTTCCAACATGTGGTATCAGAGCATGGTTGAGAACTCATGTATTTTCGTATTATGAAAAGTCATATTTTTGAATTTATTTTTGATGAATCATTGATGAATTGAAAATCATGTATGTGTATCTAGTTCTCGTTTTTTTTGGTTTACGGTATTGGCCTTTCGTCAAGAAATTTTATGAATTGTGAAATCAAATTAGTATATCCAATCTCTGTATTACGTATTTAATGAATGCACATATATGCACACTTATCAAACTGAATTCTATTTATTTACTGATCGGCTGTTACGTTGTTGTGAAAAATTGTTTCTCATGCTTGTTGATAGTGGATGAAAGATTTGGTAATTTTGTTTAATTGATTTTATTCTCATTTATATGTTTGTGAATTGTATGGGTTAATTGCTTTATCAATTACAGGTTGCTTATTTTGTATGATTATATGTTAAAAATATATATATGGTGAATTCAAGTGTGTTTGCATATAACATATTTACTACCGTGTTCTTCTGCTTAAGGAATGATGAATTTACTGTGTATATACTATATGTAAATTGAGTTTGTATATCTATATTGGTGAATTGAGATTTCAATTCAATATTTCATGATTATGAATCTACCGAGGCGGTAGAATGAATGATTACATAATTCAATTCTTGTTTTGATATATACTTTGATTATATTATGTTTATTTTTTATCACCAAAGTGAGGTAAAATAATAAGAGTTTATAATCAAATTAAATGAAAATCTTCTTAAACAGCTAATCACTATACTTTCTTGATTATATTATGTTTATTTTGCAACCACCAAAGTGAGGCAAAATAAGAAACATCAATCGAATCACTGTTCGCGACCCAGAATTCTATTTTATCATCAATCCAACCCCCATTCACGTTTTTTCTTTTTCTTATCAATGAATAGATCTCTTTACTTGTATGACTTAGATGTCTCGTATTTCTCAAAAAAGTGATTCGATTAATGGGATTTGGTATGATATCGATGAGATTGATACTCAAATATTTCTTCTTAGAACGTAGTGATTTGACCCCATAAGCGGGACCAAGCATGTTGGAGTTTATAATCAAGTTGATATGAAAATCTATTTATGCAATTAATCATCATGCTTGTTTTTTTTTTTTTTTTATAAAGAAAATGGGGAACCATGCTAATCTTCTCTGCATCGTTCCAATTTTATCGGATGTCCCCGAAGGGACAATCATCATGCTTGTTGTGGCTATGCATTATCTAAATAGTTTGTTTGTCATAAAAGGTCTAGATTCCCAAAGGAAATAGTCTTTGCGACATAATAAACACTAATGGAGTTAATAATTTAAATTGGTGTAGATTACCCAAAGGTAACACCAATTTATTATTACTCAATTATTGAACTAAGATATCGATATTAAAAGCATGATTTTTATTATTTGTATGAAGACTACCCAAAGGAGTTTTCCTAATTGCCTCATGATATGGGTTTTCAAATTAATGTTCGTGTTATTATTCGAAGCTTTTATATGTGAGCATTCATTTCTTAATTTCTCATATAATGTAAAAACATATATTTTTTTGCTACTAGTATGTTTACCTCAAACGTTCCCCAACTTAATGGAACTAAATTATTTGAATGGAAAGAGAAACTTAAGTTCACTTTTGAAGTAATGGACTTGGACCTAACACTGTTAAATGATAAGCCAATTATTTTATGATCAAAGTAGTTGGCTGATTACCCATAATGCTAGGGAAAAATCTAACAGGACTAAGTTTACAGTTCATTAGAATGTTCGTTGCAGATAAAGTCTCTCAACGACTGACATTGCAAAAGAATGTTTGCAGAATGTTGAGGATCGCTTCACAACTGCATATAAGTCTATTGCAGGAAAAACTTATGAAGGATCTCATGAGCATGCAATATAATAATTCTCGGACTATGTACGAGCATGTGATGGACATAAATAACATCTCTTCTAAGCTGAAATTAGGATTATAGGTGAATGAGGTTTCCTTGTCCAATTGACCCTAATTTCCTTACCTCCTCAATATGGATCATTCCAAATTGATTCACTATAAAAGATTAGTGGACTTTTAAAGAATTGGGAAACGTATTGGTCTAGGAGGAGCATAAGATTAAGAAGTGTGGAATGGGTGCATCTCATGCTCACATTGCAACCGAAGGAGCATCTAAAGGATAATGTTCATTCAAATTTATCATTCTTATGGCATAAAGGAACTGGATCATATTTCTAGTGAAAGAATTAAGAGGCTTATAAAGGATAATATTCATTCGAAATTAGACTTTACAAGCATTACCGTTTATGTGGATTGTATTAAATGTAAACAAACCAAACACAATACTAAAAAAATGCCACAAGAAGCAATGAGCTCCTTAAAATTATACATACAGATATTTGCGGACCTTTTGATGTCTTGACTTTTGGTGGAGAAAAATATTTTATTACCTTTATTGACGATTTTTTCGCATTATGGATTTATTTATTGCAAATCTCAGGCACAATTGAACATTTTATTACTGAGGTTGAAAGACAATTAAATCGAAAAGTGAAAATTATTCGATCTGATAGAGGTGGCGAATTTTATGATCGTACCACTAATAAGTCAGTTACTTGGAACTTTTGTCAAATACTTAGAAAAGCATGACATTTATGATTAATATACTATGCCAAGTACGCCTCAGCAGAAAGATGTTGCTGAGAGACGAAACTGAATTCTCATGGAAATGGTTAGAAGTATGTTAATTCTACCTTACCTACATCGTTGTGAATTTATGCTCTTAAAACCGCTATTTATGTATTAAACCGGGTTTCTAGTAAGGTTGTACCAAAGACTCTCTTATGAACTTTGGACAGGTAGAAAACCCAGTTTGCAGCACCTTCATGTTAGGGGTTTTCCATCGGAAACTAGAGAATAATCTTCGCAGGAAAAGAAATTGGATTTTAGACAGTTAGTGGTTACTTTGTGGGTTACCAGAAAAATCCAAAGGGTATAGGTTTTATTGTCCTAATGATAGCATGAGAATTGTGGAAACTGGAAATATATGATTCTTTGAAAATGGTGAGATCAGTGGGAGTTCTAAGACTCGTAATGCGGTCATTAATGAGATAAGGGTATAATATTCTTCCCTAATTTCCTCAAGAATTAAGTGTACTAAATATTGTTGAACATCCTAACAATATTTGAATGACCAACCACTTAATGATGATGCCAAAGTCATTGAACATGGGTGTGGAAGAAGCATCTACATAAGTGTCATTAAGGCGTTCTCAACGAGAACGAAGGCCGGCCATTTTTTATGACCTCATGGTATATCTCTAAGAATCTGAATGTGGCATAGAAACACATAACAGACCAGATTCATATTCACTAGCCATTAAGCGTAATAATTCTAATAAATGGATTGATGCCATGATAGAAGAGTTAAAGTCTATGGATTAAAGTCTGGGACCTTGTCGAATTACCCGATAAACAAAAGTGTATTGAGTGTAATTGGGTCTTCAAGACCAAATTCGACATAAATGGTTTAATCTAACGATTTAAAGCCAGACTTGTTGCCAAAGGTTATACTCAGAAAAGATAGCATTGATTGTAAACAGACTTTCTCTCAAGTATCAAAGAAGGGCTCACTTAGAATCATTTTGGCACTTGTAGCCCATTTTGACTTGGAACTACATTAAATGGATGTGAAAATTATTTTTCTAAATGATGATTTGGAAGAAGAAATCTACATGAAACAACTTGAAGACTTCATTAAGAAAGAAAATTTAGTCTGCAAACTTAAGACATCAATTTATGGACTGAAACATGCTTCTCGACAATGGTATTTTAAATACCATGACACTATTACTGCTTTTGGTTTTAAAGAGAACACCGTTGATCGGTGCATATACCTCAAGGTTAGTGGGAGCAAGTTCATATTTTTGATTTTGTATGTTGATGATATATTGCTTGCTAGTAGTGACATTGGATTACTACATGACACTAAAATTATCTCTCTAAAAATTTCATCATAAAAGATATGTGTGAGACATCCTACGTCATGGGGATAGAAATATCTCATGATCAATCATGTAGACTTTTGGATTGTCTCAGAAAAACTACATAGATCAAATTAAGAGAGATATAGGATGAGTGCATGTTCTCCAAATGTTGTTCCAATTCATAAAGGTGACAATTTCAGTTTTGAATCAATGTCCAAAAACTGAATTGGAACGTAAAGAGATGGAAAATATTCCTTATGCATCTATTGTGGGAAGTTTGATGTATGCTCAAGTCTGTACTAGACCAGACATCAACTTTGCAGTTGGAATGCTAGGCCGTTACCAAAGTAACCCTGGTGTTGAACATTGGAGAGCTGCAAAGATAATAATGAGATACTTAAAGGGAACAAAAGATTTTATGCTCATATTAAGGAAATCTGATCAACTAGAAATGATTGGATTTCCATTAAAGCTAAATTTATGGCTTGCTTTGAAACATTAATAATTGCAAAATTTTATTTCAGGCCTTGGTATTGTCTCCTTAATATCCAAGCCCTTGAAATGTATTGTGATAATAGTGCAATCGTATCTTTCTCTAAGAATGACAAGTATTCAAAGGAGCTAAACACATGGAATTAAAGTTTCTTGTCATGAAAGATGAAGTTCGGGAACAAATAATATCTATAGAATGTATAAGCACACAGCTTATAGTTGCTGACCCATTGACTAAGGCGTTACCGCCTAAGACATTTATGGAATAAGTTAACATAATGGGTCTTGGGTATGGAAACGTCTAATCTTTATGTTTCCATGTTGGTTCAGACACTTAAGTTATGGATATTTTGAATTCAATAAATGTAACGACCCGCCCATCTAGGGTATAATAAATGCGGCGAGTCGTCAACTAGGCGGACTTAAATGCATCAAAGATCATAGGCTAAGGTTCCATTTAAAAAGGGATTTATCCAAAGCATTAAATGAACAATTAACTAGAAGAAGAAATAATGCCTTAGCAATGAAATCCAACAAAGGCTATCACTAAATATGCTCAAGAATAGCAAAAGTTCCAAAGTAATCTCATCTGTTTTGTATCTAATATAATCCCACGAAATAAAAGAATTCATCCCAACCAAAAGATCACAAGTTTTCATAATATAGCGGAAGTGATCAAGAGAGAAGTGTAGCTATGTATGGAGACACAACGACACTTAGAGTTTCAACAGATCATCTTATTATTCCTTACTCAACACCGCCGCCCGCTCGCCACCGCTCAACTTGCACATAGGGAAAACACATGCAGGGCTGAGTATTTATAATCATACTCAGTGGACTCATTGCCGAAAACAGTTTTATCAACAGTAGTAATTATCATGCCATTCTCAAGTGTCCATCGGGGTTTTAACTTTAGAAAGACCCGAGGCACCAAAATATTTTCTTTATCAAATATCACGGTCGCGCAACCATTTTTCTCATCGACGTTTACCATATCCTCATTCTACATGACAAGGAATGCGGCCGCAATCCAGGTCACTAGACCGGCCGACCCGTACGCCAGCACTCGGTCTAACATTGGTGTACACTAACCCAAGTAGAGTTTGCGGCTCTACAAGGATCCGAATTTGATTAAATCAATAGTGGCATAGCCACGAGGGATAGGCACGACAAAACAAATCAAGACATGATAACACATATCTCATTCTCATCAATATTAGTTTAGGACAATGTCCTTATTTTAAAAGAAAGCCCACCTCGTCGGCTTAGCTTGATAGTATTCTCTTCTCCTCGTTTATCACGCTGAGAGCGCAAAGTATCACCTTTAAATTAGGCGTATCACAAATCAGTTTCAATCATTGATTTCAAATCATGCATGTCTCCCATATTTTCCTTTTTCCCATCGATTATTTTCAAACTCATCAATCAAAATCAAGGTATGATTAGCATGTCATTCTTATTCAATGAACAACTCCAAATTCACCATTAAATCGTGTCACGCATGAGTGTTCCACACACACAACACACGTATACGATCACCACACATGTGCACGCACACCGAGGCGTGCGCACACACACACACACACGGTCACATACACACACACATCCATGCATCCCAAAATTCATCAATTTATTTCCCCTTCACTCAATCTAAATGCATGTGGACTCAAGAACACCGATTAATCGGTAGAAGAAGAGGAGATCAAAAATTAAAGTACCTTTTTCCAAAAGAACAATCGGTAGAAACAAATTATAGTCTTGATTCTTCAATAAACTCTTGGATTTCAACTTGAATTCTTCTCAATTGATGAAGAAATCTTGGAGAAAAGATGAAGAAAACTTGGAGAGAGTGGGGAGAAGTGGGGAACGGTTTTCAAGAGTGGGGGGCGATTTTTTTTGTAGCTAGTGTTTTGATTTTCTCTCCTCTTATTTATAGAGGTTATGATATACTCCAATAATTAAATAAATCAAGATTTGGAGAAGATTTGGTGGAATAATGGCGTTGAAACCGTTGAGAATTAGGAGGATTTCGAAAATTTAGGCTATTTTAATTAGCCTATACTTAAATTCAAATATTTTATGGAGTAGAATAATATATCACGGAGCAAGAATAAATAATTAAATCCTCTCCCAACAAAAGGAAATAGGCGTGTATTTCAAATCTTCCAAGGGATTTGAATTTCAAATCCTAATTTAATTAGGATATGCAATATCTTCTTAGATTTGGCAAGATATGGTAAGATATTCTAGCATATTTATTTTATTCATGGAAGAGAATAAATAAGGGATCAAATAAATAAATAATCCATTCTCCCACAATACATGAGATTTTCGAAAATCTCATAGAAGATCAAAGGTGATTTCAACTTGAATTCTTCTCAATTGATGAAGAAATCTTGGAGAAAAGATGAAGAAAACTTGGAGAGAGTGGGGAGAAGTGGGGAACGGTTTTCAAGAGTGGGGGGCGATTTTTTTTGTAGCTAGTGTTTTGATTTTCTCTCCTCTTATTTATAGAGGTTATGATATACTCCAATAATTAAATAAATCAAGATTTGGAGAAGATTTGGTGGAATAATGGCGTTGAAACCGTTGAGAATTAGGAGGATTTCGAAAATTTAGGCTATTTTAATTAGCCTATACTTAAATTCAAATATTTTATGGAGTAGAATAATATATCACGGAGCAAGAATAAATAATTAAATCCTCTCCCAACAAAAGGAAATAGGCGTGTATTTCAAATCTTCCAAGGGATTTGAATTTCAAATCCTAATTTAATTAGGATATGCAATATCTTCTTAGATTTGGCAAGATATGGTAAGATATTCTAGCATATTTATTTTATTCATGGAAGAGAATAAATAAGGGATCAAATAAATAAATAATCCATTCTCCCACAATACATGAGATTTTCGAAAATCTCATAGAAGATCAAAGGTGGAGTTCGAAAATTCCATGTAGGAATTATAGAGTATTTGGACTTTGGATTTAATTTGGATAATTCTCCCAAACAAATAATTAAATCCAAGAAAAATAGGATTTCTTCTCCAAATAATAATAATGGCCGAAAATTCCACACATTTAAATAGTGCTCCTATTTAATCCTCACTCATCCCTTAGGAAAATAATCCACCACAATTATATTTCTCCGCATCAAATATTCACACCCAATCAATCATTTCTTCACTTTCTCTTCTTTTTCTCAACGCATTGACCTTTCAACGGCCACGTCATATTTTTTCCCATCTTTGACTATTCAATAGCCAAGTCAACATTTCAACAAGTTGACTATTCAACTCAATCTCAATTCTCATACGCAATTAGGTCTCAAAGACACTATGCAATTAATTACTCATCAAATAATCCACATATCATAGCATTTAAGGCATTTAATGCAAAAAATTTTATAACCCAAAAATTAGGGTTTGAAAAAGTGGGGCGTTACAATAAAATTGTTTCTACTTTTCCTGCATATACTTATTATTTGATATGCATATATACGTTTTTAGTATTAATGCAGGAGGTCTTGAAATAAGACAATTACGGATGCGGTGTCACTTATAGATTATATTAGAGTGGATATTGGTGATGTGGTACATGGAAGGAACTATGTCGACTGAATGATATACGCCCCCCATGACCCGCATTAGTAGTCTCTCTAATATAATACTTATGTTTGCCAATGATGAAAGTATTTATAAAGTTCAATATTGTAACACCCCATACCCGATCGTCCGCCAGCCGAGTAGGTGATGTCACAATTCCGGTACCATAAAGTATGAAAATTTAAAATTTTCATTTTCTTAACTCAAAACTAAATATTTAAATCAATCAATTCACATATTCACCTTCTTATCACAAACAATATCACCTCTTTTTGACCAATTCTAACCTTGTTATTCTTAAAGCTTTTTAATTTTATTTTTTTTACCCAAAATGATGCTACCGAGATTTGAGCTATATGGGGTGGCCAGTCCCATATAACTAATTTCTCGGTCACACAGGAATTCATATCCTGTACTTTGGCAACCTTTGAACTACATAATATGTCAAATCCCCGTTAGACAAACTTCTTTATCAATACAGTAGCAACAACATCAAGTCACTGATATCGAAAAAAATAACTCGACATCCTATGTGGCATGTGTCTAAACCAACTTTAATCCAACCAGAAGTCTAATTTATAAACTATATTAATCATAACATAATTACTTGTATTCATTTTCATTCTTTATAATTCATGTACTATTTCAAAACCTTCTCTCATGACATTTTAATCATATTTTTAATTACCACTATTTTCAATATCGAATTATTCGACAAGGGTCCTGATTCTCCGGTTTTCTCATCGAAAAAATCAATTTCCCACTAAGGTCATTTCTTTGGGGTGTTACAAATATTATGCGCGCCTTATGTTTATTATATCTATTTTGTTGTGGCTCTGTCACGTGTGACAAGTGACAGAATTGGATTTTGATATAATACATTAACTTGATATAAGACACATTTTACCCTAATTAATTAGCTATCAATTAGCTATTAATATATAATTGGAATGTGATGTTTCCCTAAATTATCATAATTAAATTAGCCATAATATTATCTCTAAATTAGTCATAAAGATTGACTACATATATGTTCCTATACAAGTAAGGAAAAAGAGAATATATAATTATAAGTATATATGTGCGTCCTTGATTGTAGTCATAAAGTGGAAGGAATATTTCATTCCTTTGATTATTAAGGAAGGAAAATAGATGCATATATATATTTATGGCTTAATTGGTTTTGATATATTATTGACTAAGAAATCAAATTATTGTGATCAATTATTTCATTTGATTTTGGTATTACTTGGTAAAAAGAAACGTCCTAATTAAATAGTCACTTTGATGGAAAGTGCTTTAATGTTTTATAATTAGGGTTTGTCCTCTCTCTGCTTATAAATACAAGTGTGGTGATCCCATCAAATCACACACATTACAGAGAACACATAAACGAGGGAAAGAGAGAGAAACAAATCCTAGGAGTTGAGCTGCACTACTAAGCCAAAGAAAGTCCGAGGAAGTTCTCTTCGTCTTCCCCAATCGCTTCCGCTATGGATCATAAAGGTAAGTTTTCGATCCCTTATGTTTATGGTTTACGTGAAATACATGTTGTTCAAAGATCTTGCTTTATTTATATTCAATTATGTAATCTTGAATATATGATGATAAATAATTTCCAACATTTTTAACTATATGCTCGATCCCATGAATTTTGTTTTTAGATAAAGAGCACGTGCTTTTGGAGTTTTTCATGCTTATAAGGTCTGAAGGAAATTCTGTAGCTCTTTTGTTTAACATATTTTATCTGAAGGAAATTCTGTATAGCTCTAATTAGTTCAACAAATTTTATCTTTTTAATTATCTGAAGATGAACTATTTATTAATAAAATTTTCCAACATGAGTCCAGGATAACAAATAATATTATTGTATTCGATCGTCCCAAAAAGTTAGTCTATTTTTACTATTCCATTTATAAGCTATTATTTCTAAGGGTGGGTCAGTACATATAGTAATATGTTTGTGTAGGGATTTTAAAGCACATTTTAGAAGGTTAACTATATTATCCTCGCCCATATAAATATTTGAGTTAATTATAGTTTAAAATGTGAGCTTTCAAATTAACTATGTTAAGTGAAAAAAAAAATTTAAATATATCAATGTGATAAAGAAATTATGATTGAAATAATTAATACACCAAATTAAAGGTAGTAGAATGTATTAATAATAATCTACTATTTCCGAAAATGGAAATGTGACAATGGAGGGAGTATAAACTTTGAGATTTTGTTTAATTTAGTGTGTTGAGTGAAGAAAAAAAATATATTTGAATATATTAATGTGATAAAGAAAAGGTAATTGAAGTAATTAATATAACAAAAAATAGTTGAATATATTAATGATAATTTACTATTTCCGAAAATGGAAATGTGACAATCGAGTGAAAATGTGACAATGTATAGTCTTAAATTTAATTTGTAATCTGTATACCATCAAATTTCACATGTTTTCGCTTTATATTTTTGTTTCTGTTTTGTATAGCTTGAAGTTTTTGTATAGCTAAGAAGATAAATACAATGAGAAAGATTTTCAATTATTTTCATAAATAAAAATGAGGTTGTTTATGTTCAAAATATAAAATAAAAAGTATTGTTGATACATTGTATGATCGTTTGGACATTAATAAGAGTGGCACTTTTAGAATATTTCAATCCCTAATGGTTTTAGTAATTTTGATATTAAGAATGAATTACCCTCGTTTAGTTGAATGGATAGGAAACATTAACGGCATCATTTTTGTGAAAATGACAAAATAATATTTTTTACTTATTTTTATCATTAAAAAATCAAAATTGAAAATATAAACTAAAAAATAATTAAAATCAAGGCTAAAAACTACAGTTAACCCCTAATATATCTACTAATAACTCTTTCACAAACAATGGAACATTAAATCCGTTGGAATCATATGCCCGGTCAAAGGACTTTGACCAAGAATAATTTCAACGAGACATTTAATTTTGTAAATTTAAACGATATGGCGTCGATCACGTTTTGAGTAGATGACCGTGGTGTATTCATTTTCTCAAAACCGAATCCCGGTGAGTGAGAAATAATTGATTAAAGCTGTGCAAAATTGCGAGCTATTTAAATGAGTTACGAGAGAAGTCATGAGATTAATTAAGTGAGTTAATTATCCCACATTAAAAGTAACAACCACTTTTGCGCACTCATTTTATAAAAATGATAATAAATAGTTAAAGTGGAGCTCTTACATTACCATTTCTCCAGTTTAACTATTTCTTATCATTTTTATAAAACGAGTGCGCAAAAGTGAACGGGACTCCTAATGGTGGACGGATGGAGTACTATTTAATAAGAAGGATTATTGCATGTAATAATTATAGTGGACTAAGATGGGCTATAGAACCCACACGCGCGCACACGTGCGCGCCGCCGTGGCGAGCCGTGAGCTTCGAGCCTGAGCCCATGCTCGTGTCCTTGGACTTGGATCTTGGCAATTGGTCTTTGGGCCTAATCGTGGGGTCGGTGCTTGGGTTCGACCCGAGGCTGGTCTAGTTCTTTTTAGACTACCACCGTTTCCACGTCAGCAAGCCAGGTGGAATGACACATCGTCAGTATGACGCGGTAAAGCCAACGTAGCTGACACGTGATGAAGTCCACATCGTGAAAGAACCTTGACGCACAGCGTGTCCCAATATGTCCGTCCAGGATCAGCCTCTCCAGCACTCGTAACGGCTTGTAACGCTCGACGGTTACAGCCTCGCAATGACGCCAGCCATCATGGTTGGTTGACCTCTGCAGTGGACTGAGCCTAAAAATAGGCTAGCCATTTCATGCATTCGAACACACGAATTCACAAGCATTCTGCATCATAAGTTCTCTCCCTCTCCTATATTGTCTTTCTATCGAAGCTCTGCCCTCTCCTTCATCCAGTTCGTCGGAGCTCTGCTGTTAGCGATGCTGCTTCATCAGAGACGTAGCCGTTTTTGTCTTGCGGAAAGAGGCCTCCTCGACTCGGCTTTTTCCTACTTTACGATTTACTGTTTCGAATCTGTCATTGTAATTTCGTTTATGTTTTTCTTTATATATTTCTTCTTTTGGTTTGTATTACACCCAGTTTTATCTCTCGTAATTCATAAACTAACAAAATCATGGTATTATAATGTTTCACAATTGTCCAATCTATGAAATTTTCGATGTTTACATGTATAATTTTAATGATTTAACACTTAGCGAATCTTATTAGGTTATGTATGTGACACGTACATGTATTTAATCATCTCTAGAGTGCCAAAATGGCGTCGTACGACAAACGACGACAAATGACACAATTGAAGGGCGATGTCAATTTGTATTCATAGAAGAATTTGAATTTCTCATTTTCATTGTTTCTGTTTCCTCTAACTTTACAATTCTCAAAAGCTCCCGATTCTCTCTCTAACCCTATTGTTTGTTGGAGAACATTCTATTTGATTTCTTTGCGTCTTGTTATTCAATAAGGCCATCTACTTATTATTTTATTAAGTATTAAAATATCATAGACTGTCACATTATAGTTACGCTTTATTCTTAATTTAAATGTCTGTTATAACTAACCATAATATACTTGCTAACTTGCATACTATTGTTCATTTCAAAACCATCAACCAAACACCTTGTTTTCCAGGGACAGAGGGTGGCAAAAATATATATAAAGAAGGGGCAAAATTAAGGATATTTAAAAAAAAAATTAAAATTAACTATAAAAATTAGTATACATGAATTTGTTTTAGGTAGGGCATTTGCCCCTTGTGGAGGCCATATAGATCCGTCCTTGTTGTTCCCTGAATATTCCCACACGAACATTTATGACAGTTACATTTGTAAAACTATTTTACTCCTAATATGTTGTGCGGATTGAGAGAAAATTATCTCATCTTAATTATACGAGAATCTATGCAAGTGCAACAATAAGTTTATTAATTTTTCATGTGCATTGAATATCTCTGGGTAAACAGTTGGACATGAGATAATATAATTAGGTTCATGAGCATTTTTCATGTGCATTGAATATCTGATCTGGATAAACATTTTTAATTTGTTATGGAGTTATTTAGATTTACGCTAAAAAATGTGAAGTTTTGGGTATGCTCGGAGGTGTACCATGGCACGTGCGTGACCGTAAACAGGATGCACGAGACTTGCACGTCTCCTACTTTACATGTAATAGATTTGCATTCATTCGCTATGTAAAATTTGTTATTATTATTATTATTATTATTATTATTATTATTATTATTATTTTTTTTTTGTTTCTTACTATGTCTACAGAAGCTCATTACACACTTCGATCTCTTATGATTTACAATAAAGGATCTTGTGTAAAACTTATATTTATAAAATTCTATTTCTTTTTAACAATTAATATATGAAAATTTTCTTACGTCATTTTCCTATATCTATATGTGAAGTTAACGTAACATGCAAAAATTTTCTTACGTCGTGCTCCGCCGCCATGGCATCCATCCTGCCCTTGACCTCCCTGAGTGTCTGGTTGATGACCCATCCATCTCCGAGACGCCAGTGAGATTATATTGATGTCGTTGATGGAAGCCTCGCTGGTGATGTAGCGGAACATGAACGCCTTGAGCTCAAGACAGTTCTACTTCTGGAAGCGGCAGAGTTGCTCCACTTCCTTCTTGATCCGCTGCCGCGAGAAGCTCTTCTGGCTCACCATTTTTCTGCTCTGGTCCTTGTTGGAGAGTTTGTGGAAGAGGGCGAGGATGAACTGCGCCCCAAACGACGACAACCACACCTCCGGCACGGTGTCGTAAGGGTTGTATATGATGGCGCAGGATTCAGCAGTGCAGAGGGTGCTCAGCTCACCTTTTTAATCAAACCCTTCTTTCACTTCTTGTAAGAACCTTTCTCTCAAAGTCATTGGTAATGTAGACAAGTGTTACTTTCTTTCTCGTCATTGTTTTCAGGTTAACAATGATTTCTTGTTGAGTTTAGGGCTATGTTTGTGTGTGTATATGTATAGCTGTGGAAGACTTGAGATTGAATTGAATCTGAATTTTCATTGACTCCATTAGGTATCATGGATTGTGTTTGTAAAATTGGAGATGTAGCTTTAGATTCCAAAATCCAATGTTTGGTACCAAACATAAAATTTGAAATTAGAATTGGAATTTCAATTCCATATTTTCCCAATTCCAAAATTCTGAATTCCGCATCAAAAGGAGATAATTGGAATTCCAAATAATTAGTATAAAATTGAGCACATTCACACAAAAACATACACTACACACACTCTACACACAATGCGCACACACACGTTGCACAAACTATACACACACAATGCACATACATTGCACACACATACATACACTACACACACTCTACACACACTACACATACATTTCGTACACACTATACACACACAATGCACATACACTACACACATGTACACACACTGCACACACACTTCATATTAATTCCTTCAAATTTAATTTCATAGAATTCTAATTCCAATTCTGTGTACCAAATGGGCTAATGGATCCTTAGCGTTGTCTTAGTTGTTCCAATTACTATTTTCTTAACAGTTTTTCTCGTGATGGTTATTTCCTAGTTATATTGTATCTCTATAGGCTATAGTCTTGATTTCTTGTGAAATTGCTGTCCGTATGAGGAAATAAGCATTTATTATGATTATATTGGCAAGATGCATTTATAAAATCTTGGGCCTTTATTTCATTTTCAGACAATTTGTACGTACAATTTTATAGTATACCCTTTTTATAAAGTGCTTTTGTCTTCACCAAGTGCCCCCCCTCCCCCCACTGTTTAAGACCTATTGAAAGTATGTTTTTTGCCTTGTCAATTTCGTATGTGGTTTGCATTTTTTTTGGCAGCCTTGTCGATTGTCGTATATAACTTATGCTTACTACTTTCGATAGTTTGATCCTTTTCTATACTTTAACAAAAAATAATGATAAAGTGGAACATCAATGTACATTTATATAGATACTAATTGATTAGTACTTATGAAGAGTATAAAATAAATACAGGTTGATGATACCTTAATTTCTTGTACGAAATCGAGAACACATCCTTTTTGAATATCAACTTTTTGAATTTTGCATTAAAAGATTATAACTTGCACCCATTATTTGAAAATTGGAAATATCAATTTTTCAAATTTTGTATTAAAATATTATTACTTACAATCACTATTTAAAAATTGGATCGGTAAGCTAAGTAAGCAAGTTAGCTAGCTTAAAAGCCCCCTCCCCCCAACACACACACACATAGGGGTGCGTTATAACGATAATTTTTCTTAAATTGCTATCTTGCTAACTCATCAACATAGTATATTGCTAGCTTGCTAACTTTAAAAATATTATTTATATTTTATAATTTAAAAAATATATTGAATATATTTTATTCATAATTATAGTTATATTTGAGAATCGACACAGTATTTTATGTAGTGTTGTTTTGTGTGTTAGTGAAGAGAGAGTAGAGATATATAATTATATTTATATTTTACGGTATATACCTTAATTTATAATATATATTGAATTTCGGTATGCAGTGGTATATAAAAACTCATACCGCTACCTTACCGAAATGTTTCGATATTTTCGGTAAGGTATCATACCGTACTAAAAATTCGATCTTTTCGGTATGATAAGGCTTGTATTTCGGTATTTTTCTCCAGCCCTAGCATTGATCACACCTCTCTCTATATATATATTTATATAGAGTCCGGTTTGTGTTAAAATGACAACATCTCTTTAAGTAACACCGTGACACCACACATCCAGCAATATTATAAACGCTACACAACAATCTATAGATTGCTGTATAGCGTGTTGGATATTTCTGGCCGAGATTTTTGCACTTGAGCTTTTTTTTTATTGCCACATGGTAGTTGATTATTCGTCCACATATACAAATGATTAGCTAGGAATGGTGGTATGGTGTTATTTTAAGAGGTGTTGTCATTTTAACGCACTCATATAGGGTCCGGTTAGGTTGTTAGCTATCTTAAATTGCTAACTGCTAACTATGTCAACAACCTATGTTATACTCTCTCTATATATCATTAGAAATGAAACGTTTTTTCTTTTTGGTTATCCCATTAAAAATGAAATGTTTCTTAAAATAAAAAAAAACAACATCTCTACTTTTTCATCTCTCTTACTTTATTATCTCTTTATTAACTCACAAAACAGAACTACAGAAAATCTCGTGCCGTAAAACAAATGTTTCATTTATAATGGGACGGGGGGAGTAGATGTCAACACGAAGACATTTGTAACACATACAAATGTCTTCGTGTTGACATCTATAACATAGTATGTTAACATACTTCGCAATTAGCAAAGTACTAACTCCGTCCCAACTAAGTTGAGTTGTGTTCCTTTGTGGGATGCCCAACTAAGTTGAGTCAAACAAAACATTTAATCACCCTTACTTTATTCTATCACATACTTTATTTTCTCCTTATCTTTCCTATTTTATTCACCTCTCCTACTTTTCAATATATTTTTTCTTAATATCGTGCCCAAAATTTGTTGGCTCAACTTAGTTGGGAAACATGAAGTAATAAGCAACTAATCACGTCCCTATATAATACTCCCTCTGTCGCATTGAAAATGAAACATTTTACTTTTTGGGTTGTCCTATTAAAAAAAGAAATGTTTCATAAAATGGAAATAAAATCGTCTCTAATTTTTCTTCTCTCTTACTTTATTCTCTCTTCTTTAACTTACAAAAAAAACACAATATAAAATCTCATGCCGAAAATCAAATATTTTATATTTAATGGGGCGAAGGAAAAGTATTATACATCTCCTTTAAAAAGCTAGTGCTCAGAAATATCAACATAACCAAATGAAACATAAATATACCATCTAGACAAGCAAAACAAATTGAAAAACCATTTTCAAAATTAGTACCCACAAATATTAACAAAATGAGATGGAACATAAATATATCATCTAGACAAGCAAAACACCATTTTAAAAACTAGTACTCACAAATATAAACAAAACGAAATGAAACATAAATATATCATCTAGACAAGCAAAACAAATTGAAAAATCATTTTAAAAACTAGTAATCACAAATATCAACAAAACGTATGTAACATAAACATATCACCTAAATAAGCAAAACAAATTGAAAACACCAATTTAAAACTAGTACTCACAAATATCAACGAAACGAAATGCAATATAAATATATCACCTAGACAAGCAAAACAAATTGAAAACCCATTTAAAAACTAGTACTCACAAATACCAACAAAATGAAATGCAACATAAATATATCACCTAGACAAGCAAAACATATTAAAAACAAGTATTTCAAAACTAGTACTCACAAATATCAACAAAATGAAATGCAACATTAATATATCACCTAGACAAGCAAAACATATTAGAAAACTATTTCAAAACTAGTAATCACAAGTATCAACAAAACGAAATGCAACATAAATATATCACCTAAATAAGCAAAACAAATTGAAAACACCATTTATAAAAGTTGTGGTCAATTAATTGAACATGAAGACTTACTTTCCCACTTGCAAGTACCCAACAGAAAAACAAAATAGAATGGGATGGAATAAATGCCATCGAGTTAGTTGAGATAAATCATGGCACTTTATTAGCTACGAATGAGTTTGAATTATTAGTTTTTGCCATTTTCCTTGTCTAACAAGATTTGGGCGGCAAAGACGAAGTCTGATTGCTGCATCCCACCATAGGTGGAGCATGCCGGTTCAGAAGCTCACGCGCCATTTCTTGGAGATCGCAGCCTCCTCCAACTCCAACGGCCGCCTGCGAGGCGGTGTTGGAAAACTGGCGCTGCGGCTCGATTTGTTGCCGCGGATAGAGGCTCCAAGAAGACTGAGGCGCCACCACTGTCGATAAGTCGTACGCCACCGGGATGGGAGAAAAATCCAGTATTGCCGGCGACACCGGAACCAGAAGCTGCTGTTGCTGCTGCAGCGGTGGCGGAGCTGGAAGATGCATAGCCGCGATGTGAGCTTGTAGGTAGGACAGTTCTTGCTGCAGATTCACCACCTATATATGTAACACACACAAGTTCAAAACTATGTCACATAACATTATTGTTTAATCATAAACCATATTGTTTCTTCTCCAAATAAGTTTGTCAATGCTGGAAAAATATTTTCAACACATAGGAAAAATAGGTAACAAACAAATAAGACCACTTCCCTTCTGCTAAAAGCAACTGGATAGAATAGAGAGATTCAAACATATGCAGATTACTTAGGTGGTGTTCGATTCAAGACAAGATAATAATGATAAACACTATGAGATAACACATAATGGGTTTCTTTAAAATTCTATTAATCCATACAATATAATCTTGGTATGGAGACAGACCGGTTCGAGCTTTCAAGAAAAAAAACAACTAAACAAGAGGTTAAATATGATCCTTAATCACAAATAATTATGAAAATCAAACAGTTCATAATACGAGATAATAGTTATATAAAAAATGAGATAAGTAATAATGGAGCTTGTCTAGGATTAAATTAATCATAGGAGTGAATATGAGAAGGATATACATGAAATATGGTTATGTGGAAAAGACCAAGATACATTATCACATTTCGAGCTTTTGAAAGAAAGGCAATCGAATAGATATGACCATTAATCAAAAGTAATTATGTCAATCGAACGATTCATTAGACAAGGTAATAGTGATATAAAATACTCTCATAGGGGTTAATGTGAGATAATTCAGCATGAAATACAATGTAATCTCCATTTTGCGGAGACAGACCAAGAAACAATGTCATAGGTCGAGCTTTTGATAAAAAGGCAACCAAACAAGGATACGACTAGATATGAACTCTAATCATAAGTAATCATAACAATCCCACGATTCATTAGACAAGATAATAGTACTCCCTTCGTCCTATAAAAGATGTCACACTTGTGGGATGACACGGAAATTTAAGAGCTTGTTTTGTTTTGTTTGATAAATATAATTTTTATATTAATATGAAAGAGTACTTTTTAAAAAAATGGAAATGACATCTTTAGTGGGACAAACTAAAAGAGAAATTGAGACATCTTTTATGAGACAGAGTTAGTAATATAAATATCAGATAAGTCCTAATAGGGTTTGTCTATAATTAAATCATAGAAGTGAATGTGAGATGGTTAAACATGAAATACAATGTAATCTTGATTCTTGATTTTGTGGAGACAGAACAAGATACATTGTCACGGGTCCAGGTTTTGAGAAAAAAAAAAAAAACAACCGGACAAGAGATAAGATTATAAATGACCTTTAATCACTAGTAATCATAATAATTGAGCAGCCCTTATAATACTATCTTTACGCATCTACTTCATACTCCCTCCGTCCACGAAAAATAGACCCATAGATAGACGACACATGTTTTAATGAGAAATTGGTAAAGTAAGGGAGAGCATGAGAAAAAATAGGTAGAGTGCGAGAGAGAAGAGAAAAAAATGGGTAAACTATGAGAGATAAACTTTCTATTTTTCGTGGGCATTCAAAAATGAAAAATGAGACTATTTTTCTTTAAAGGATGAGATATATGATGGTATAACCTTTAAAAATAGCCAAATTTTGGAAAACAACAAATAAACAAGACCATTTCTCTTCTGCTGAAAGCAACCGGATCGAGAGATTCAAACACATACACTCATATGATTGGTTGCTATGATTACTTGTGATTAAAGGTCATGTCTAATCTTATTTCTAGTTTGGTTGCCTTTTTATCAAAAAACTCAGCTCCATAATGTCATTATACATTGTATCTCATGATTGTCTATCTCTCATTTTACCCATATGACTAATTTAATCCTTGATAAACCCTGTTTTAATTTATCCCATATTTTTCTAGCTATTATCTTCTATAACGAACAATTCCATATTTTAATTTACACTTATCTTCATATATAATGCTACAACCTCTAAAAATGTACATACACAGAAAATAATAGCCAGCTTCCGGAAACAGCCCTAATTTGATGGGTACGATCCCAAATTAAGAGTGATGAAGATCGAACGTTAACAATTGGAGATGTTTATTAAGATGGAGTGTTGAAGTAATAAATCCATGCATTAGAAAACAAAGATGTGTGGATTGATATGGACATATGGTATACCCAAAACCGACCGACCAAAACCTTAATAACAGCAAAAAAAGAAGATAATTACTTTGCAAGAAAGGAATGCAGGCGTATGTTTACTAAATTTTATTTGGAGATGACTATGACTAAGACTATTACTGACTACATCATCATAAATCAGGTTTCTTGATTTCAGCGAATTAAACATGGTAACTGTTTCCCTCATTCAACACATCATGGTCCACAACACCTCATTCTTCCCCATTGCATTTGCTGTGTGTTAATTTCTAAATTAAAAATTACTATAATCTAGTTCAAGGAGCAAATGAATTAGTAGTATTTTTCGATTTTAGTCATGCATACTGATTTTGTCTAAATTAAAATAGGATATAAAAATGGAAGGTTTGTGAATGAGGGGAGTCAATAGTTGACCAAGTCAGATGAAATATTTTTACCTGTTGTTGAAGATTGAAGATGTGAGCGACGCAGCCGTGGATGGGATCCCGGAGGCGCGACTGAGCCTCGTAGCACACGGTGATGACGGTGTCGAGGCGCCTGCTCTCCGGAATGTGGAGGAGGAGCTTCGACACGTTGCTCGCCCCGAACACCTTGTGCACCGCCGCAAAGTGCGCCGCGCCCTGCTCCGAGTCGAAATACGGCGCGAATACGCACTCAGGTACGCACTTCCGCCGCAGGAACTTGCATGCCCCACACGGCCCCCCGCCCCCCGCCGCCGCCGCGCTGCCGCTCCCGGCCACGTTTCCACTACTCATCATACCTGTCAAAATTAAATCGACAATTAATTAATAGGGTTTTCATCTCTTTAGATTTAGGGTTTTTAAACACAAGAATGAAGCCACGCGATGAAGCAAACCCCCCATTAGCTGCTTGCGTGAAGCAAACATGCCTTTTTTATTTATCTCGTGAATTCGCCTTAATACAGTTCATTTGCATCTCTTTTATTCAACTAATAAATAAATCGATCTATCATCTAGATCTACACTACATACACTTATAAATCAAAATGCTACATCAAATTTCAGACATAACATTTTTAAAATCTGATTTGTGATGGATTGAATCGAGCAACCTAAAGGCTAAAAAACGGCGACTAATTAAAGTTTTGTATACCTTTTTTTGATGATGAAAAGGACCTTCTACACCTCTATGGCTCTATATCATCATTCCTTTCTTTATATACTGATACCACTCCCCTCTCTCTCTCTCATTACATTCTCATCTCCGAATTAATTTTTATTTTGTGAACAGTGATTATAGAATAGTTTAGCTTGTACGCTAGTGTGACTTAATTTCGATGTATAAAACTATTGGTGCCTCGTGTGAAATGATAAATCGAATGTGAGATACATAAGAACTCATTATTTACAGTATTAAAGACCACTGACCGGTATGTGCTCACTTGTGTCATAACCAAGATTCCTGCTTGAGGCGGCCTAATCATAAAGTAAATACAGTTGTAACTGAAAGACGAAGAAATAGACACTCGTTTTATGTCAATTATCTACAGTGCGAAAAATGTAGTATCGTTAATCATTACTCTCAATCTATTTTTATAATAAAATTATTTATTCTACAATAAATACTTCATCTCTCCGCCATTAATTATTATATTTGAGATAGACAAATATAAAAAATGTGAAGAAATATTAATGAAAAGTTATAGAAATGTGAGTTTCACTTTTATATACAACTATTAGTTTAATAATGAATAACTAATAATGAAATGAGACTTAAATAAGTGAATGAAATGTGATACATTCTTATTAAATACTATATTAAACATGTATGATGGATTTCAAAATGGTAAAATAAAATAATAAATGAAGGAGAGAGTATTAAAATAAAAAAATCAATGGAAACTTTACATGAACTGTATATTCTGATTATACCACGATTGATGCGGGCTAACAAGTTTTTATTCCATTTTCAAGTTCTGGCTTAACAAATCTATATAGCTAAAGATAGAAATTATTTATATAAAAGAATATATTTTTCAAATAATTCAACACTGCATAAAAATTGTAGACCCCGAAACGTCTAGAACTACTTTATTGTAAAAATAAAAAGGAAAAAATAACGCGTGACAGGTATGAAGGCATGAACAAATTAAAGGAAAACTTAGTATCAAACTCTTGTAACAAATATAAGAGATGGTTTTCTGTGCCAACCACCAACCATTCTGTCTTTAGATGAATTTTAGTGTAGAAAACAATAAATTTATAACTACTCAATACGTGTATTACCTGAATATATGTAGTGAAATGATGACAATTCTACAAATACAGAGTAATTTTATTAACAAAAAAGACTATATATATTCTTCTATATATTATAGTAGTACTATATATTTATATATATAAAAGAGAACGATAGGGCCGGGTTGGCAACCAAAGTCGTGAGGGAACCACTTATTAAATCTCTATATAAACTTTTTAAGGCTGGATTCGTGCATAAATTGAAAATGCAGATAAAACTATATGTTTTTAATAATTAATTAGATTTGTGGAATAGATGTAAATCCTTCAAATTTTTCCGTGTATATAAGAGTGTAATTTGCAGAATCTCATAGCCAGTCTCATGTATTAAGTATATATTTAATTCTTAGTGCTCACATTAATCTTCCTAATTGAAGACGACATGCCAGTATAATGCATTAAAAAAAAACAAAACAAAAATATTGTTTATTAATCTGTAAAACTCAAAGGTTCGAGTAGAAGCAAAAGACAAAAAAGTTGAGTGTGTCATTGTACTCAAGATATAATGTTTCTCTATTCGAGAATTTTATGATGCAGATACAACATTTTTAGTGCAAATTTCTTGCATATATAAACCACGTGAATTATATACATAAATGTATAAATAACGTGTTTTCCCATTAAATTTAAATGATTTCCAGTTGATCATGTAGTATTTAATTTATGCAACACCAGAGAATTTTAGAGTAATATCCGCCTCAAAAAATGTATTTCAAGAGTAATATATATGTATATTCGTGTAATACAAAAATAAATGCTATTAACACTTATATCGCATATGGAATCATACATATACCTTGTTACTTATTACTATTACTATTTTCTTATTTTACTCCTTCAGTGCACATTATTATTTTATTATGAATCATGCATACTATTTGCATTTTGAATCTTTTCCATTTATGACAAAAGTCAACACATTTAATTACCTACATTATACTATTTCTATATTGTCCAATTTTATTATCCCCTATTCATCTCTCTCTATTTGATTTATTTAAAATTCAATTTTCATCATTCTGTGTCTATAATAATTTCTGAAAGAAGATGGGACTAGAATTTTTAGTACTGCCGATTGTTCTTTCATTTCAGTGATTGAGTCAGTAGTAATATGGAATCCATGAAAGTCAATAAGTTAGTCTAAACCGAATGGGAACATTGTAGATATCAGCGTTTTGTGTTTTAGTACAGTTGTCTACAGTTATATGCATGTTTCTAATAATTTTACATTACAAATACAGTTACAAGATTTAGGATTTTTGAAACTTAGGAAGCAAGTTTCATCGTTGGCAAATAAATATATTGAGTGGAAAATCCTTCATGACATAGTATAATTTGTGAAGAGGAATAGGGAGTAGAGACAGACTTAACAAGGTGATTTTTTTAGTACAATATGTCAATATTACAATGGAGAAGTTTTCACTTCAAATTGAAGTATAACAAAAGAGCATCTACAACCATATCACTAAACTCATTCTTTCCCTCCAAGTTTCGCCTCACATTTTACTTCATTCATTACATAAGAAAAACAATCATAATCCATCATTCATGTTCTTAACTATTTATGGGTTCCATTTATTTTATATTTTCTATTTCTTTTATTTCTTATATTATTCCATTCAACTTAATTCAAATTCAAAATTCTTTAAACCCTAAAATTACATTATATTATAAATATGAAATACATAATTGAAATTCTAAAATTATATTTTATTATAAGCGATAAAATACATTATCTAAATTTGAATCACTAGTTGTCATGGCAAATTTTTCACCAAATACGTTCAATAAATCTCGCTGGAGTTGATCATGGGTGACAAAGTCACAAGACGACTCCGGACGATGTATGTATTTATGGAAAGTTGACAGGCGAACGTTGGTGTTGTGGGGTTGGTTGTATTGGCGAAGCTTTATGAACCGGGGGTATCTTCATATCACCGGATAAATTAATCGTGTTTGGCCATTCGTCTTCAATGATCATTTGTGCATTAAAATTTACAATGCACGCATACATAATGTTGACAAGCGTCTCCCAAAATCAGTTTCGACCAGACCTTTTGACGATGTGAAACAAGTAAAACTTTGAATGCTCTTTCGACATCTTTTCGACCAGCCTCTTGCTTCTGCACAAAAAGAGCACACTTAGGGTCTTGTGAGCAAGTAAGTGCCTTCACAAAGGTCAGCCACCTTGGATAGTTACCATCGAATATAGTAACCCATGTTGTAGCGTCGATTGTTGGCCTCAAATGTTATTGACGTCAATGCTCTATCGTTTAAAAATGTCGATGAAAACGCTGGAGTGGTTGAGCACGTTGCTATCATTGTTCGATCTGGGGACACCAAAAAATGGATGTCAAATCTAGAGAAGATAGTCTACAACTGCTTCTAGCACCATCGTCGGGCAGGTATACACCCCTCTCCATGTCGGACTAGAGACGATAGTGGATGTAAATAATGCATTTAAAAAATAAAAAACACAGCATCTATCATATGCTTTTATTCATTTATTTATGAGTATACTATAGTTTTTATTCTTGTATATCAAATTTTTTTTTTCTTTGCTTAGAAAAGTTGGAGACTGTAGGTTAATTTTGTACATCAAGAAGATTTTCAGCATATGATATTTTTCGAACGGAAACGACTTAAAGCCCTGGTGCAAGGCCCAAGCACCACTTTCTCCCATTCCCCTGCCGCCTCAAACACTGCGGTTGCATCATGACGGAGCAGCTCCACCCCCAACCCCCAAATCCTCCGGCAGCCTCACAATCTTCTCAATTTGACGACACGCCAACTTGTGAGTATTCGCTTTGATCTCATCAATCGCCACCTTAAGAACTTTCGCCCTCCTCTCGTGGACGAGCTCGAGCATTCCTTCCTCCCTAAAAACTCATGCATCTCCGGCACTCCCACCGCCCGTCTTATCCCGCGGCTGTAGTCACCGCTGGGATCGTAGAACCCACGCGCTTCCTCCACCATCTCGTCCACCCTCCACGTCAGCGCCGCGTGCAGAACACGCATCGCCACGTCGACCCAAACAAACCGTAAGTCGTACACGTCAGCACAGTCCGCGGCGAGAGCCTTGACGAACGAGACCGACCCGCCGGAGACGATCGGGAGGCGTGGCGGACGAAGTCAAGGAGGTGGTGTGGGACTCCGCGGCGGTCAACGATGGCGACTTTGTTGGTGGTGACGTGGAGGCCCTTGTACACCTGGATTTTGTCCGAGTTGATTACCTCGCCGCCGAAGTGGGTGGCTAGGTTGATGGAGAGCCGTGATTTTCCGGTGCCGGTGGCGCCAACCACCACCACCACATTTTTCTTGAGGTGACGTGGCAGCTTCACCGCCGCGCACAGGCGCATGATACTCATCTGCAAATTGCAACCATCGGAATTTACATGAATGCCTAGAGTAAATAAAACACTACCTCCGTCCCCAATTGATTGTCACTCATTGACCGAGCACGTGTTTTAAGAAATATAAAGAAAAATTGGTTGAAAAAGTTAGTGGTCATGTGGGACTCACTTTTTTATAATGGTTTTATAATACAATGTGAGTGAAGTAAGTTAGTGGAATGTGAGACCTACTTACCATTTATTGTAAAAATGAAGTGTGACCATTATTAAGGGACGGATGGAGTATTTGCTTATTGGAGTACTACAATTTACACGTAATCGAGATATTCTTATTTTTCATGTCATTTAATTTCTTAATAAATGCGAACATATTTTAATGCAAAATTATTTAATTATTACCTTGTTTATTAATAAATTAATTAATACTATTTTTATCCAGTAATTTACATTTACAATGTACAGCAAATTATTAATTATGAGAAAAAACAAATATGAAGATATATAGAATAACAAGAAAAATAAATAAAGGAGAAAAAGAGAATTTTTAGAACATAGATAGGCGGTATTCGCTTTCCTAGATAAATATTATCAAGATATAATCTAGGATTGAATTGTGAGGAGGAGGAGGAGGAGGAAGAAGAAGAAGAAGAAGAAGAAGAAGAAGAAGAAGAAGAAGAAGAAGAAGAAGAAGACTTAGGCTTAGTAATTTTTTTGTAAAAGACATGAATCTGGAGTGGAACGACGTCGTATAATAATTTATACCACATGATATATTCCCATCGTTCATGTCACGCTCAACTTTCCCCATATTCAAATTCATGAGATAATTTAGAAAATTGTCAAAATTATAATATAATCAGCCATTTTTATTCTAGTTATAAGTTAATTAAATAGAAGAGGTCATGTGATATTTTAATTGTCATTTAAATAAAATAATTTAGAAATTAGAATAAAATTTAGATGAAATAGTAAAATTTAAATATTAATTACTACTCCATTCGTCTCATCGCAATCAATTTTCCATTTTTGGGTTGTCCTATTGCAAGTGATTGATTTCCTTTGTTTAGCAAAAATCAAGTTGTTTTCTCTCTCTTACTTATTCTCTTCTCATTGTATTCTCTCTTTATTTCTCCGGCTTTGTTTCTATTAACTTAATTCAATAAATGTCATTTTCTTAAATTTCATGCTCACTTCTAGTGGAACGAAGAGAATATTCATTTTCTCTCTTATTCTTTCCATTGTAACTATTTTACACTCATTTCGCCCCACTTTAACTAGTCTGTTTAAACCAAACCTCTAACTTGGGATAAAACCGAGACAGTGGCTGATCTTCTTCATCTTCAGCTCGATCCTTTCTCTCTACATTCTTTTTTCTGACAAGACATGAATTAGTCACATTCGGGCATCAATATACACCCTTGTTGCATGCTTTAAGGTTAAGTCTATCTTTAAAATAAATAATTACCATTGCTTAATCAAAATTAAGCAAGAAAGTAACCCAGCATGTCTTTCAAGAATCAGTTACCTCAGTTAATTTCATATTTTGACACTTTGCATATCTCCTGTCAAGAAATATCATCAGAAATTTCAATATTATATATAAACTCATAAGAAAGGAGGAAATTACAACTGAGGTTAAGAGGGCTCGAACTCGGCACCTCATACATTGATGTCTAAGCTCCTTGCCGCTAGAACAAAGACTCTGGAAGAAATATACCTACTACTTTACGCTATTATGACTATATTTTTCCACATATCTCTATATTTTATTTTTATGCATAGCAAAAAAATTATTAAAATAAGGGTTTATTTTATGTTGCTCTGTTATGCTAATCCAAAAAAATAGGGTTTATAGTATTTAATTTAATTTTGGTTTTATTGATTATTTCAGATAGACTGATCGGTTCGCGGTTATAACCGATAATCGAAAATATGTGAATTGGAGAACCAGAATTGGACTGTTTCTATATATTTTCAAAAAATCGGTTTGGTTAGTCAATTAACCGACGACAAACCGTTTGCCCAGCCCTAAATTCCTTTTCTCTAAACACAAAACTGAATTTTGATTTTTAATACCTAAAAATGGTTTTTGAGGATAATGACTTTTAAACTTGGAAAGGGAAAAATATTCACCCACAAGTTAAAAGAGCACGGCCACACGTTACCTCACTTATTTATTACAAATAGTTTTAAAATTTGAAACCTCAATTTACCTAATCTTTTGTATGTAATTGTTAGTAGTAAACATTAACAAAGTCAATATTATTTGAAAGAATTGTTTTGTTCCAAGTTTCCAATAAGTACGGTTATCTCATACTGGATTGAGAATCTTATGGTCTCGTTTAATGAATTATGATTTTCTGGTAATTTATTGGAAAACTAATATTTGAGATGGAGGGAGTATTTACTAATTTCCAACTCTTTTTTTGGTTCTCATTAAAAATCATGTATTTCACACTTGTTTTATAATTTGTATTTTTAACTATTCATTGAGTATAAATTAACTTTAACTCGGTAGGAAAATCTCATTCAAAAAGTTCAAAAAAAAAAAAATACGAAAATCACTGGACAGTTTGAAGATGCAAATGATTCTATATATATTTTTAAAAATATTTTTATTTTTGGTAAAAGATATTGTCAAAAAATATTTTGTTTGAAGCAACAAATGTTTATAGAAACGTTCTAGATGTTCATCGTCAAACCTTAACTGCCAACACAACGTTTTCAAAGTTGTTACAGTTTAAAAGTTTTCTAAATTTGACCAAGACTTATCAATTAAATTTAACGATTGAGAATGGAGAAACAAATCTAATGTTTATGGAAGTTTTCAACTTACCAAAGTTTAATGTATTCCATTGGATAAGATCTAGATCATTTAGGCCATCCACTATAATGCGGACTATACACCCGTTCTATCTTCATTTTTCGTCCGTCACGTCAGCATTTTATCATCCATTTCATACACTTGGAAAATAAAGTTGCAAAATAAAATAAAAATTTAAAACCACAGTATGAAAATCATCATGATACTAAAAAGATGAAAATGTACAATGCTAAAATAACTGGAAAAAGCTACAAGCAAGTTTCTATGATTATTATGTGACCAATTTTCTTTAGTCATTTTACTAGAGTGAGAGAGAAGTGAAATAGGAAAAGAGATTGGAAGACGTGAGAAATAATGATGGAGTGACAATGGGAGAAAAATAATTCATAAAATCATCGTCTGGGCGATCTTCCGGCCTAGGGTTACGGACTATGTGAAGGGCGGGCGGCTGGGGCGAGGGCTTGGGGCAGGCATCCACTATAGTAGACAATGGCCCGGACGATGAATGCTATATTGTCCACTACAGTGAGTGCCGTAAAGCATTTTAATTAATTGGATTATCTACATTCGTATGCATCACGGATGTATTTCGACTTTTATACAAATTTTTAAAAAAGTGAAAAATATATGAATTTAATTATTAACAACTTTTCTATATATATTCACGTATCAGTCTAATTAAATACTCTACTTACTTACATGGCAAATATAAATATGAACTTCTAAATCCATCATCTTATTAAAACTTACACAAATGAAATCCTAAAGAATGAGTTCTTATTTTAATTTTTAAATTTGATATAAACAACACTTTCGATACGTATTAGATATATAGACGGAAATTTAACATGTAAAATGTCTTTGATGACAATTCTGCCCTCGAAGCAATGAAAGGTGTAGAAGGTCATTCACGTACCTATTTCTTATTCATCTCTTAATTATCTCATCCCTTAATTATTCATGGGTTCCATTGCACTTTTCACTCCATCTCTTAACTAATAAAAACACCTACACCCCTCCATCTCTTAACCATCTCATCCCTTAACTATTCATCTCAATTTCATTTTTTATTTTTCTTTCCAACAAATTCAATTAATAAAAACACACTTCATTAAATAAAATAAAATTACAATTTAAAATCCTAAAAAATAAAAAAAAATACATAATTAAAATCCTAAAAAAATACATAATTTAAAATCCTAAAAAAATAAAAAATACATAATTTAAAATACTCTAAATTAAATTATAAAAACTACTCCGCCGGCGAATCATCCCCCGAAGTAGATGGCGATGCACCCAAGTTAGATCGAGACCGAATACCAAGTTGTTGCCTGAGATGCTCAATGTCGTCCAGATGGGCATCTATATCGGGGAGGCGTCATTTTTGAAGTGTCAACCATCGTGGCGAGTAGCTACATAGACATTAGGGTGTTTGAGCCCAAGCCCGAGCCCACCTGGCTTGATTCGCCTCGGCCCCTCCCCTTCCCCCTCCCTTTGGCCGCCTTCGCTGCCTTGGTCCCTTGCGGCTGACGTCGTGAACCGGAGGGGCCCTCTGCATCGGGAGTCCTGCCCTCAACCTCTTGTGAGGCGTTGCCTGACCCGCCCTCACTAGACGAGTATTGGCCACCCGCCGTGTGTTTCGTGCATTTCGAGTTCGACCCCGTGCAAGACGGGACACCACCAGCCCACCTTTCAAGGTGGTGGACTTGCGACCAAACATCGACATGTTTGAAATCTTTATAGGTGTCGTCTTTAAAGACCCGCAACGCCGCTCTCAAAATGTCCGCTCCACTGGCTCTGCTTTGGTAATTCGTCGCTTCTTCCCTGTATATCACGCAATTTTTTTTGACATCTTGTCGCATCGGTCCCAATGACCGCGGAACATCTTCACGTTGCGGCGGTGGTCCCCTTCGGCTTTTTTGAGTTGTAAAGTTCGGTGACTTTTTCCCAGAAACACAAGCGGGTTTGTTGATTCCCGACGACAGGATCGTACGAGACGGTGACCCAAGCGTCGTACAGAGCCAACGTCTCCTTGTGGCCGTATGGATGACGGCCTAGATGATCCCCCAGAACCTCATCGTCGCCCTCTTCCTCCTCTTCACCTCCTCGGCATTGACGCCGAACCTGGCGGAGCCTCCATCCAGAAAATTCTCCGTAATTTGGGATAATCTCGGTGTTTGCCCATACCTCTGGGTGGAGGGACGATAGTATGCATCCACATCAAAATGTGGTGTTTGGTACGCGGCCGGCGTCGTCGAGCCTTGGGTGCCCGACGACGAACCGGAACTGGTAGCACCCAAAACATTGTACAATCCCCCCCAATCGATAGGATGACTGTTTGTGTGTAGAATGGAGAATGAAAGAGGACTAGAAGTAATAAGGGAGTATTCATAGAATAAAAAAAGAAAAAAAAAGAGATATATTTTTTTTTACCGTTGGACGGTCATATTACCGTTTACAATTTTTTTTAAAATTTCGAAAAATCGAATTTAAAAAAAATAATTAATTATGACATCATAAAAACGACGCCCACTCGTGGGCCGACGAGTGGGCGTCACCCCTAGCACTAGCGCGCGCCATGTGGCGCTAGCGCGTGGCGAGATAGCTCGTCCCGATGCCCTTCCGCGCGCGACGCGCAACGAGCCAGCTCGTCTCGACGGGATGAGATGCAGTTTGCAACGCGGTCTCATCGCTGTCTCATCTCGGCGGGACGAGATCGCGACGGCGACGAGCCGTGCTGTGGATGCTCTAAGTATTTTTTATTCTCCATCGTACTTAAGATGCAATTATTATTCTTATAAATAATAATAGCGAGACATATTTCTTTACGATTGTTTTGATTTTTTTTTTAAATATTTTCCTCTTAAAATACACTGTCACTTTAGTATCATAATAAATAAATTTCTTTTATAATATATTTTGAAAAAATAAATCATATTATTGCATAACACTATCCGCTTCATTAAATATAAAATATTTACTTTCCAGCATGATATTTTCCCTACTTCAAAACGGGATTAGATCCTTAAAACTACGACAAATTTTGTTATTTTCTATGAAATTTAAAATTTGTGCAAAATATAACAAACTTTGTATTATGTTAGTTATTTCTGAATCTATTTTCAAATAAGATATCTTCGATAAAAAACTTATTCTACGTAAATTTACCGTGAAATATTTATAATACTATACAGATTACTTTTTAATTCCGTAGCAAGTAGAATAAAAAATAACATAAATTATTACATTGATTTAGTAGTATCAAATAATATAAAGAAAAAGACATCTAAATTGTCAGATACAATTATTGATCGGCTATGAAAAATAATAAACAAAATGTAAAATTAATACTGATATTTTAGGCCAATTTTCAAATGCATGGAAAATATTAAAATTTAGCCAGTTTTTAAAATCAATATCCTTTTAACATTAGCTTTTATTTTTGAAATAGTCTTACTCTATATTTTTGGTATGCAAATGCAGTTGATATAACTTGTCTGATTGTCTCTATATTTCACGATTGGATTCCATGTCCACCGTACCTGGACTCATACTCGTCAGGCGGAATCGGAATCCATAAACCCTAACCACAATTCAAATCACCTAATTCTAATCCCGGCTTCTCTTTCCTGTAGCTAATTTTGATTGTGTAATCGAACAATTATCATGTATAGATCTGGTGCCGTTATGGCCTGGAACGTCTTCAAGTTCTGTACGGCGCTGCGGGGGCTCGGCTCGATCATGATCTTACTGGTTCTCGGCGTCGTCGGCGTCAGCTATTACGCGGTCGTCATCACCAATTACGGCCCTGGACTCGCTGCCGGCGGCCTCGATTCACTCATCGCTTTCTTCGTCCTCGCGCTATTCCATTCTCTGGTATTCAAATACGATTTTCATTTTTATTTGTTTCAAAAATATGATGCTATTCTGTTTGTGGAATTTTTAATTCAATGATTTGTGGAGTTTGATCCGTCCGTTTCTTCGATTTGACTCCATTGGGAAATTTAGGGGATTTTCTATGAATCTTTCTTTGGACTTGATAAGTGAAATAGAATGTTCGAGAATGACCATTTTGTTTTTGATTTAATGTGATCATCGTGGAAAAAATGATTTTTTAATTTTTTTTATTTCATGTGGTTAAGATCTTTTTAATCAGGAAGAACAGTGTGATGTGTGTTAAAACTTGTATTCTCGAAGCTTGATCAGCAAGTTTAGGAATACAGGAATGTCTACTACATTGATGATTATTGGATATTGAACTAGTCATTCTGTAAGTTGAAGTTAGTGTTCTGTCTGTCTCATCAAAAGCTATCGAGGTGTGTTCATATATATTTTCTTTTTTCTTCATTTGCATCGGGCATAGTAAAATGTGGGATCATTGTGAGATTGTTCATTCACTGTTTTGAATCAGGTGGTCTAGAATCATATGAACTAGAAAAAGGACTATGAATTATTTTGGTTTAGCTGTTTGCTGTCCAATTTGAAGTACTGATTTATATTTTGTAACTGTGGAATTACTGTCTTCTGTTTGGCTATCATCTTTGAGTTTTCTTATAGAATGGGAGAGTAACATGTTGCTGCGACACATGCTATGAAACAAAATTACTAATAAAATTACTTGTTCTGCAGTTGGTGATGCTATTATGGAGTTACTTTTCAGTTGTCTTTACAGACCCAGGCACTGTGCCTCCGAATTGGCGGCCAGCTGCAGATGAAGAAAGGGGAGATAATGACCCATTAACTGCTTCAGAATTTCCATCTGACACAGAGAATAGTAGAGTTCGCTTTTGTAGAAAGTGCAACCAGTTGAAGCCACCTCGCTGCCATCACTGCTCTGTTTGTTAGTGCTTCTTGCATAAATAGGGAGTAGGAGATTGTCAGATTTCAATATTGGTTTTTCTATGATTGATGAGTTTGTGTTGAATTACCATCTTAGGTGGGAGGTGTGTACTGAAGATGGACCATCATTGTGTTTGGGTTGTCAATTGTGTGGGGGCTTTAAACTACAAAAATTTCCTTCTCTTCCTGGTATGATATTTTAACTTGCTGAATGTGATACTGGCTGGCATTCACCAATCTAGATGATGATGTGAATCTTTAATTGATTATTATGGTTTACGAATGCTGTTTGCCATAAGATATATTTGGCACAGCAATTTTTGTTCATTGCATTTCTCTTATTATAATTAGTATTGTCTCCCAAGGATTTTTTTTCATTTCTGGCATGGAAATGAATTTGATCTGGCATTTAGTGGTTTTGTGAAGGCATTGATTAGTGATTGCATCTATACTTCATTAGATTAATGACATTGATTACATTATTTTCTTTTTTCGGTGCAGTTCTACACGTTCCTTGAGACCAGCGTTGTGACTTTATCATTACTGCCACACTTCATTCAATTCTTTAGTGATGGAGAGATCCCTGGAACTCCTGGAACTCTTGCAACCACTTTTCTTGCATTTGGTATGGTGACCTCTCCCTTTTTCCCCTTTCCTGAGTTTTATATATTATGCTGTGATATATGTAATGTTTGCAGTCCTGAATTTGGCATTTGCGCTGAGTGTGATGGGATTCCTGATTCTGCACATATCATTGGTGTGTGCCAACACAACAACTATTGAGGTATTTCACTTACACTTTGTTCTCATAATCAAGATTAAGAATGAGCAAGGTCTCAACCTTATGGGACAGCGCTTATAAACCAAGTTTTTTATATAACTTTCAGGATATGTTGAATGTCTATCTTTACTCCAGTGCTATATTTTCCAGAGCTACTTCCTAGAACTCCTTTTTTAGTCCTTCCATCTTGGCCCTTTGGTTATATTCCTCCGAAGCATGCAATTGTTACTGTCATCTGATAATATTTTTTTCTGAAATCACCTAACTTGAATTTTATTTTCTTTCTTTATTCATAATTGGGGTTTATGTATCCTAGGCTTATGAGAAAAAGTCTTCTCCAAAATGGCATTATGATCTTGGGAGAAAAAGGAACTTTGAGCAGGTAAGGCTCTAAAATTTCCAACTTCAGTGTCCTCTGGAGTAATAATTCCAACTGTATTTTGATGTCTCTTCGATACATGCAGACCACTAAAAGTAGTTGATTTCATTTCTTCAACATCCTTCATTTGTTTGTTTGGTATTAATCCAATAACATGTATCGATAGAGTATAATACACATCTTCTTAAACATTGCCTTTGGTTTGCACATGTCTTATAAGAGTGCATGTTCTACTATAGGTATTTGGGATGGATAGGAAGTTCTGGTTTATACCTGGCTATTCAGAAGAAGATCTGAGACGTATGCCTGCTCTCCACGGCTTTGAATATCCTACGAAACCCGACCTAGGTGCCCAAGAATTATGAGATTGATGATAGCGACAAACACTTGATAGATTATCACATCTTGTTTAAAAATGCTGGTGCTGTGAGCTAGGAATTCTGTTTTTTTTTCCATATAGAATTTTTGTGGCGGCTGCCTTGTTCAGAGATATCAGCTGAGAATGGTGCGGAAGGAAAGTTAATGGGTGGGAGCTGTGAAAATTATATGGTGCATGTGTGTTAGAGAAGAAAGAGCTGTCTATTCTATGATAGAAGATGCTGACTATTGTGATGTGGCAGGCCAACCCAAATTTGTTGTAACCCTTAAGCCTTGTTCTTTCCAAATGTAGATTAGTCTTACGATTATCTCTGTATTAACATCTAATCCCTGTATTATAGTGAAATTCCACTCTTTCAATCTTGCTCTTTTTTCTTATATTAAAATATATATTGAAATAAATAAATCTTATTTTCCTTTTCCCCTTTGAAAGTTGAGTTAAACAAACTTGTATATGTACAAAGAAAAAATGCTGATGCGACAGAAAAAATTAATTGTGATAAATCTTAGAGCTATTTTTTAGCCCTTATTGTGGATGCACCAATGGGTTGAGTGAATTAAGATGGGGCAGATCAGATTTTAGGATGTACCTAATGGATTTTTTAATTTTTTCATAACAGAATTTTATACGTACATTTTTAATGAAATGAGAAAGGTGTTGTATAATTCCTTATATATTAAATTCTGAATAGCACATGTGTTGGACACATAGATGGAGACGTGAAGAGTAACTGGCCCGCAGTATTTATCTTATCGTATACTCCGTTCGTCCAGCAAAAAGAGACTTATTTAGTTACGACATGTGTCCTTAAAAATATAAAGAAAAGTAAGTTGAAAAAATTAGTAAAATATGAATCCCACCTATATAAGACAAACGCCCAAAGATCAGTACGACACGAAGACCATATAAATTTAAGTCATCTTTCACAAATCAAAGAAAATGTCGTCCAATATCAAAATATGCCTCAACAACAAATAAGGAAAAGTGTCTTGGATACAGAGAATCTATTATAGGACTTCTATAATGAGATATGACTTGATTAACAAATCCTCAGTCCCCGTTAAATTCTTTCTTCTAGGCAACGAGAGTGCTGGCGGTGGTAGATTCACTGCAGAGAAACAGAGCCAAGTGACAAAATACCCCACTTAACATGGTAAGGACAAAATCATGAGCTTGTTTTTGAAGTCAGCAAACAAAGATGGCAGTTTATGAATACTACAGAAAGTCAGAAACGGCTTAGTTATCAAAGTCAATATGAACTTACTACTTCCAGACAGGTGGAAGCTTCTTGGTCTTTTTATAGTAGCGAGCAAGTCTGTGGATTCTGCTCTCAACAAGAATGAGCCTGAACTTGGAATCTTTGTCCTTCCTGTTCCTCTCTAGATGCTTTCTGATGGCAACAGCTTTCTTAATGAGGTGGTACAAATCCTCAGGAATCTCAGGAGCAAGCCCTGTGTACAGGTAAAATTTAGAAACTTGCAGCAGTCATGGATTATGATCAGAACAAAGGATGGCTAGCTGAACAGAAATACCATGTCCCTTGAGAATCCTCAAGATCTTGCTGCCAGTGACACTCTTCACCTGGGCAATGCCATGAGAATCACGAAGAATAACACCAATTTGAGATGGTGTCAAACCCTTTTTGGCAAACTTACAAATGTTTTCTTCAACCTAAATTAGGAGATGAACATTTATTGTTCATGAAATGTCAGAAATTTTATAACAAGAATAGCAAGTAAGCAAGTAAAGAGAGTTTATAACTGTAATTTTTAACTACACCAATGTATGGGGTATTCTAGAAACAAAGTTACTTCAGTGAGTTCTTTCTTAGTGGGCTGGAGGCTAACAAACAATAACATATGAAATGCCATGTATCCAAATTCCAAAGCATTACTCGAAGTGCGCATAAACCATGATTAAATAACAATCCTATGTAACTACCGACTACTCTAACAATCACTGGTGTATAAGAATTGTGAACTTTTATTGAAATGAGAATTATTACTTAGATATATACTTTAAATCCTATAAATTCATAACATAAAATTCTAGAACTGAAAATCAAGATAATTAAGTTTTTCAAGCCTCAATCTTATCTTCAGTTTTTCACTATGAGCAATAAACTGAATGTTTGAACATAAGACAAAACCAATCATGTATGAGTAGAGGAAACACATCCAAATAAAGGACATTAGTATACCAAAAAGCCCTGTATAAATCAACAAACGGTACAGAATGACCAGATTGTGCAGTTCACCCATTGAGAAAGCGAGGAAACCTCAGCGCCTATAGTGATTACTCAGAAAAAAAAAACGATAACAAAGCACAAAACAATAAAGCATCACATTGCTCAACTAAACACAAGAGACACCATGAATAACTACTAACAAGAAAATCCGCCGAAGACAAAAAACAGGATAAAAGGAAGTGTAATCACGTACATCCTGGGAAGAGATTTTGAGCCAGCTCGGGGGCGTCCTCTTGTACGGAAGTGCCGACGCTGAAATACCCTTACTGTAATCATTGATAAAATGCAATTTCAATAATTAGAAATAGAGACATAGATAAACGAGCGAAAGCAAAGACCAAAGAAAGCTCACCCTCTGCTGTGCATACGTCCCATGGTGGCGGCTAGCTGATAAGCTGGTGTGCGGAGACGCTGTACTAAACCCTAGAGTGAAGATCGAAAAATCGGCAGTAAAAGGGTTTTTATATGTCACAAACATATTTGCAGTTCAGTCCTCCACATTTTCTTACTTTGCATTGTGCCCCTGGAATTGAATATTAGGCTTTCAGCCCAGATAGAAGGCCCGATCCTACTGAAATGGGCTAAATTATGAGAGACCCGACCCGAATGATGCGCGATTATCTCGTTAGAAGCAGCAGTAAGAAATTAGGAATAGAAGATATCTGATCAGAGAAGCGTTGCTGCTAATGAGATTTCTTTGATCCTCTGCTTCTGCTAAAAGCTGTTAACTAACGTAAGTTGATCTGATCTCATTATCTGGGCAAGTTTATAGAATCAAGGAAATCATCCTTTAATTCTTATTCCATGCTTAGAATTGTGTGTTTCACTAAGTCGCAAGTGTGGAACTGATTAATGCCTAATACTCAATGTTAAATATCCTCTGAAATATAGGGCTATGCTATGGGATAAGCTAATTTGTATTGTATGTCACTTTTCATGTGGAATGCGTGTGTGTGTGGAGGGCAAGTTCGTTTGCTGATTTGTGCGTACAACTAGAAAGCTGCATACATTTCTATTGTTATTGTTATTGTTATTGTTATTGTTATTCCTGTTCTCATTGTTATTGCAGTTCAAATCGTGCAGAAAGAGCTGGAATTCAGAAACTGCAGTTGAATGTAGTGGTAAGCTGTTTGAGGGAGTATACAGTATGGTGCTGGGAAAGAGAATATGTGTTGGATGGAATCGGTTGCTTTTACTTCTTCCCGCTGTTATTTTAATCCCCCACTTTCTATCAGGTAGATCATTTCATCTTTCCTTTAGGATTTTATGCTGTTTTTATGTTTAAGAAATGGGATTAAGATGTTTCTTCCAGTCAAGGAGCTTCATCAACAAATGGATTCTCGGGATGTACCTAAGGAGAAGCCAAAGAAGCCCGATCATCTTATTCAAGGACCTGCAGCTGGGGAGGGACTTCACAATCGTTTGCAATGCCAAGGTTGGACAAATTCAGTCCCTCTGGGAAAAAATTTTAGCTTCTCTTTCACGGTTCCCCAATTTCTTTAGAGATAAATATTTGTCCACTGGTTTTATTGTCTCATCAATTTCTTAAAGATAAAAGGGTTTCCATTCTTGCTGGATCTAGAACTGCATATTACGTTCCTCGCTATCTAATTCAGGCTACAGGCATGAGCACTTTGATGATTCCATACCAGTTTTATCCATGCACAGTTTTAAACCTATATTTTCCTACTATTTGTTCTTGTATATTTAAATGTCCAGTAAGAATTCATGACTATAATAAGCATATCATTCATTATCTGAGTGCTGGACCTGCAATATTTTCAGGAACAAGGGCTCTTAATCGAACACAAATTCTGAAGTTTCGTAACAACTCTCTCCCAACGGACCATGTAGCTTTAGTCACTGTGTTCACTACTTACAACTCCACTGCTGACAGTGACAGTAGACGAAATGACTTGGTTAGTGTTGGGAACGTGTCATACAACAAGGTGGAGAGGTCGATGGCTATTTTGAATGTTTTCTTAAATTTTGTTCAGGTATTTCTTTATCACACTTTCAAAGCTACAATTATTGAAATGAGTTTGACTCACATGACCAGTCGTAAGCTGAAATATTAGTATGCATAGGATTTTTACAGGTATAAGTTTTATGAATAATCAGTTGTTGAAAATTATAATTCAAATTAATCTTATATACAAGTAATGATATCTGGAAATTCTATTCCTATCCACATGCGTAGTTATTTGTCATCTAACAAAGATAAATGGGAAGTAGCATTCTTGTCTCCTCCTTCCTCTTTATATGGTGAATATGAAAATGACTCTTCATGCATTTTCACATAACTTAAGAGCTGTTTAGATATCATGATTATCTTGGATATCTATGCTAATTTTTCTTCATGCTTCCATAAGATTAAGCTGAATTGCGTATTATAGCTTAAGCAACATGTTGACAATCTGGTTTGTGAAATAGATTTGCCTTGCTTTGCAGAAACTGTCTACTTTACAATATGAGCTACTGTTATCTCTGTTTAAAAATTGGATGTGGATCATCTGCGAATACTATTAGAAAAAATATCATGGAAAACATTTCTGAAGTCAGCGGGCCAGATATCCATAGTCAATAGTTTTAAGTCTGTCTTAATTTTTGATTCTTTACACCTTTCATTTATCATAAGGCTTAGTCCCTAGGAATGGGGTTGGAATTCTTGTAGTCTCTGTGTATGAGCAACCATTGGTAGGCATTTGCTGTTTTCTAGAAGCTTCCTGAAAAACAATTTTAATACCATAACTGCCAGCAGTTTATGAAGAACTATACATCCATAATGAACTTTAGTAATATGGACTTGAATTATATATATGACACCATCTTTCCCATTATATTTCCACTTGTCCCGACTGGGTCATATTAATCACACTATCTGGATGCTGTATGTGCAATGTCTGAATGTCATTAAATTTTCTCAGTTGAGTCTACTAATTTGATGGTCTATTATGATTCTAGGTAACCATGCCTGAAAGTCATGTTATCATTCTTACTGATCCTGCCGTTGATCTCCCGCTGCATAGAGATATCGTCACCATTCAACCAATACAAGGTGAATATTCGAGAGACAAGTTGATGCTTCAAAGAATCAGGTCTTACATTGTAAGAGCGCAGGGCATTTTGGGAATTAGGACATTCTTTTTCCTAACTAAGTTTGATGACTCTTATATGTACTAGATACTTTATATGAAGGATATAAAGGTGATAATCAATACCAAAAATGGTAAAAGTGAAATGGGACAAATTTTGGGGGACGGACGGAAATGGAAAAATGGGACAAATTTTCGTGGACGGAGGTAGTAATAAATATAAGCAAATTATGTATGTTAAATTTCTTCTGTGTAAATTCTCTTCATATTGCACTTCACTTCTACTAATGGACATCTTTATTTATTTAAGTTAGAGCTTATGTTTTATCATGTATGTAAGAACTTTTGGCAGATTTTCTTTATAAATTGATTTACAGTTCAGTAGCAAGACTTTCCCACACTCAATTGCAATACTGTTGTTTCTGCAGATGTTTCTGCAAACAAGACTTGAGAAGCTGAAACAAAAGCAGGAACAAGTGACTCATTTCATTTTCACGGATTCTGACATAGCAGTAATAGGGGACCTTGGAGAAATATTTTCCGACTATCCTAATTTTGATCTGGCTCTTACATTTCGGAACAACAAAGATCAACCTCTAAATTCAGGATTCATTGCTGTAAGGGGTACTGCTGATGGAATTCAGAGGTACATTTTTTCCCTCTTTGCTCTATATTTATGATTCGATTGCAAGTTGCAAGAAACTTTGAGTTTCTGAGCAAATTTTTCTAGTCCATATGATGAACTTTTGTGCTTGATATGAGTGAATAAAATGAATAAATAATACTCTCTTTTTGTCTACAGGGGTGTGGCATTCTTACAAGAAGTACTAGCAGTTTACAGTTCAAAATTTATGCAAGCTTCTCGAATGCTTGGAGACCAATTAGCTCTTGCATGGGTTGTTAAATCTAAACCTAACTTTAACATAAAAAGGTTCTCCAGAGGAGAAGCTTTCCAAGACATGATTGGCGGTGCTTCAGTGCTTTTCCTACCATGCTCTCTTTATAACTGGACACCACCCGAAGGTGCAGGCCAATTTCATGGAATGCCTTTGGATGTGAAGGTAAAATATATGCTTATGGACTGCTGAAAATTGATTTGTTATTCATTTTCTGGCTCAGGTTTTTGAACAACATTTTTCTTTCAAATTCTGCCTAATTTCTGGACATAGGTAGTTCATTTCAAAGGATCAAGAAAGCGACTGATGCTCGAGGCCTGGAACTTCCTGTCGTCTTCTTCAAACCTCCCTGATATGCTCTGCCTTATCTTGAGAAGTGGAAGAACAAAATATGACTTCTGATCTCGGTGTAGGCTTCTTTTGCCGTTGCAACCATCATCACCATCGTCAGGTTGCATGATTTGATTCTTCATTTTGAGCTGACATTGTTTCTACTTCCAGCCAAGACGCCAACAATCTTTCAGATGGATGTGTGTGTGTTTTGCCACCCAAGACCGCCACGTCTTGCACCAAGTGTAATCGTCTCTCTTTCTCAGTCTTCAGATGGGTGTGTGTGTTTTGGAGCCATGGGTCCGAAAATAGTTTGATCAGATGCAACAGATTACCTATAAACAAGTTTTCACTTTTCAGGTGACTAGGAATTCGTTATTGCTAGTATTTTTTTTTCTTGAAGAGGAAAAGAAATGGTCCGTTAGCTACTATATCCTCGACGCAGTGTTTGCAGTAATGTCATTGACTTAAAATAATATCACTTCCTTTAAACTGCTGAAACAAATTTGGTTTTCACCAAATTGAATTGCAACAGCTACCGCTGAAACCAATTAGAACTAGATTTTTATCAAAAGCCCTTTATTAACTACAGAGGATAAATACGAAGAACTGTTGAGTACTATACTACTAGTATCCAATGCAGCCAAACAACCCTTCACTATATCATCAATGTAGGTGAATCTCTAGCCACACTCCCATGATCAGCAGCCTCGAAGATGGGAATCGCCTTCCCTTTCAACACATCCCTAGTGAAGAAGAAATATGCCATGTCTGGCCTCCCCCATGCCCCATAAACCGTGAAGAATCTCAATCTGGTGAGGGAAAGCCCGTGGATGTGATTGTAAGTATGTGCAATCTCCTCACCAGCCTTCTTAGTTGCAACATACAAAGTAGCAGGCTGATCAGTTCTATCCCTCTCCGAAAACAGCACTTTGGTGTTCAATCCATACACCGAGCTACCCGAAGCCCACGCAATGGAAGGCTGAGGTTTGCAAGCAAACCTTCCAAACCTCAAGCAAGCTGACTAATCCAGCGATGTTGCTATGCACAAAGAGTCATTAGTAAATAGTAACAATATCTATGAGAGTTTAACTGCAATTAAGAGTTTATAGGGTTTATCTTCCAACAGTTTCTTTAGAGCATCCACAATAGAAATAGGTCAGCTATAGGTCATCGACTCTCTCTCCCTGCCACGTTATCAGCACTAAAAATCCACCTGCCACATCATTATAGGCTAGCCATAGGCAGCCGAAATAAAAATAATTCAAAAACATTACGGAATAAAATTTACGATTAAATTATGTAATTAAATTTACGAGACATATACGGGAAAATTCATTCATTTCATTAAAAAAAAGGTACATAGATAAAAAAAATACATTATTTTTTTTCAAAAAAAAAGGGCTTCCACACACGAGCCCCGCCACTCTCTACTCCTCGTCGTCGCCGCCGCCGTCCTCGCCGGCGCCACCCGAGGTATTTGAGCCCGCGCTGAACCCCCCACCAGTGCCCTCGAGGCATCCAAATCCACCCGCATGTTCTCAAGCATCGAGTAGTGGGACCTCTTCTCCGTGGGGTCGGTTGCGGCCTTCCACTCTTGGAAGACCGCGAACATCCGTTCCTCCGTTTTTGCACGCGAGAATAAGGTGTACGCACGTGGGGAGGCAGGTGCCGAGATGACCTCCTGGGGCGATAGGGGGGATCCTCCCCTCGCTGCTCGTTGCGCCCGCTTTTGGCCAACCGGGCGAGGGCGACGAGAAGAGGATGGAGGGGACGGAAACTCCTCGCATCCGGGGAGGTCGTGGGATCCGCCGCCGCCGCCGCCGTAGTCGCCGGAATAGTTCAACCTCGCTTCTTCGGCCACCCAAATAGCCGCACCCCCGCCCCGAAACTTCTCGGAGTCCTTCAGCAAACACATAGCATTCCCGTAAGAGGAACTCCTTATACTTCCCCGACAAGGGGAACCGACTCTCCGCTATCCTCCGGGCGTCCTCCTCATTCTGCCCACTAATCATCTGGCGGAGGGCATTGACGTACAACCCCGAAAATCGGCCGACCGCGGCCCCGATCCGTTCTCACCCCTTCCGGCACTCCTCCCCGCCGTAGTCCTTCCCATGCGGGCAGCTCCTCCTGTAGGCTGCTCTAATCTTCGCCCACATGTTGACGACCCGCTGGTTGTTCGCAACCAGCGGATCGTCGCAAACCGACAACCACCCCTTGGCCACGCCGGCGTACTCATCCTCCGTCCACTTCCTCCGCGTGGGGGTGTCGTCAACACCAGGCTGCGAGGACTCGCCGACCACCTTGCCCTCCTTGGCCTTCTTCTTCTTCGGCGCGGCCCGACCCGCTGGAACGGGAGTGTCCGGCTCCCCGAAATCAATCTCCATCTCATGCAATGACAAAATGTCATCGCCAGTGAACTGCGTCTCCACTAGGTTCGACGTGTGAGACGAAGCCGTAAAAAAATCAAGAGAGGGACGATAGACCGGGTTCCCCCCCCCCCTCCGGTGGCCCCTGCATCCCGGGATGCATACCGTGCTGCATCCGTCCCTGCCACATCATCCCCATCATCTGCCGCATGCATGCGGGGCATACCTCTCCACCCCGGCGCTGACCCGCCGCTCGCCTCGCACCCCGCCCGGCATCCCCCGTGTTCCCCCCTGCATCCCCCTGGATCTCCAGCCATCATCCCCATCAAGCTGTTGCCAAGGGACGTTAAACCCTGGGCCCATCTACCCGCCCATCTGGTCCCATCTAGATCCCACGGGTACCATGGGAGTATGAGAGCCGCTCATCGTCGGACCGGACTCGTTGTTGTTGTCCATCGTTCGATGTTGCTCTTGTACAGAAATTTAGAGAGAGTGAAAACTCGTTAAAACAAGTGGTGCAAATGAATATGAAACTAAAATCGCGTATATATAGGTTTTCAAAAAATTTAAAAAAAAAACGAAAATTGGCGCTGGCCGATCGGAACGCCACAATGGCGGCCAGCGCACCCGAATCGGCTAGCCCACGCCGATTTTCTCGTCGATTCTCGGCTAGCCGATTGCAATGGTTCGGCTAGCTGATCAGCTAGCGACGCGAATCGGCTAGCCGCTATTGTGGATGCTCTTACACTAGAAAGATTTTGTGACTTTTTCTATAATAAAAAAGGGACATTCCTAATTTATAAACATAGAGAGATACCAAGTTAATTACTACTCCCTCCGTCCTATAAAAAATGTCGCACTTTCATTTTTAGTTTGTCCCACAAAAGATGTCACATTTCCTTTTTTGGAAAAAGTTCCTTCTCACATCAATTATAAAATTATATTTTCTTTCACCACTTAACATACAAAATAACATCTCTTAAAATCACGTGTCATTTCCCAAGTGTGACATCTTCTTTAGGACGGAGGGAGTACATAACAGTGGAATACCCATAAAATGCCTAATTCAAAATTCCAAAATGTTGGTATTATACATCAAACTCAACCATTTAAAATGTTATAAGGTGACACAGCTCTCTCTCTCTCCATGTTCAACTGCTTTTACAGTTATTGCAGTAAGAAATTATATAGACACACATGTATTTATAATAAGGGTTTTTGGCTTAAAAAACCATAAACTTTGCCCGAATTCTGGTTTTTCCCACCAACTTTAAAATTTGTTTATAAAACCACAAACTTTTGATTCGTTTGCTTCTTCCCACGGCGGGTCACCGGTGAAACCCGACTGGTCTATGTGTCATTTTTAATCCTATTTGGCGATAAAAGCACATGTGGGATCCTATTTGGCATGCCACTTGTCTTATTCAATGTTGCCATATTCACTTTTTCCACCCTTCATCTTTATTGAATTCTCATTTCTAACCCTTCATCTTTACCATATTCCCTCTTCACACCCTTGCCTCCCAAAATTTCAGCGCCGCCACCCCCTTCCTCCCCGCCTCAGCCGCTCGTCAGTAGCGCTGTCTACGAAACCAACAACCAGATGCAAGGCTGTGGAGACAGACGGAGATGGTTTCAAGAAGGAGAAGAGCGATGGAGATGGGAGATCGGCTCGCACGCCGGCGACAGGGTAGACCTCGGTGGAGGCGACAGAAGGGAAGCAACAGTAATGTCGGTAGCAGATCTTCGCGAAATGAAATTGAACAGGAGACAACGTGAATTGAACCGGAGCTAGACGAGAATTGAGGCTGGACGTAAGATCCCCGGTGAAGATGGGAACGAAGGTGGCTGCATCTGATCGCTCAAGCTACATTCAATTCGACGGAGGCAGCAAAGCTGCGCGCGGCTGTGAGAGAGAATTGAGGCAGAGCTGAGAAAGAGATTTGGCCGTATGAATTGCAGATTGAAGAGATATCGATGAAGGAGTATCTCGAGATTTGCAGATTGCATCTTGAGAAATTCATTGAAGATTATTTCTTAAATTTTTTGCAGATTGAAGAGCTTCAGAATTGCAGAGTGCATCTCCAGAAATTTTATTTGAAGATTACTTATTTAAGTTTAAGTTTTAATTCAAAAAATAGCGTGATTTCACTGTCAACAAATCAGTTTCCAAGTCATGTTTCCGATTATCCACGTTAGACAATTTTGCACCGGAGTTTTGGTATTCGGGTCGGGTTGGTAAATAGCAAACGAATCAAAAGTTCGTGGTTTTAAAAACAAATTTTAAAGTTGGTGAGAAAAACTGGAATTCGAGAAAAGTTTATGGTTTTTAAGGCAAAAACCCTTATAATAATCTAGGATATATTATTGCTCTTCACATGGCATTGCATGGCATGGCTGGCCAAGTTGACAAGAATACATCACACGAAACACTAATTATTTTTCAAGAAATGCTCACAACAATTCAATCTATGTCTACAACAAAAATTATTTCCAGCATTAAATATGTTTTTTCACTGTTAAAACAATTCTCACTGTAATCTGCGATTCATTGTTCATTCGCTTCCTCGTCTTTCAGTGCTTGGAAAACGTAGCAAGCACGTCAAAATAGTTGGGGAAGGTCTTACGGGTGCATCCGGGGTCCTTGATGGTCACTGGAACCTCAGCACATGCAGCGAGAGAGAAGGCCATCGCCATCCTATGATCATCATACGTGTCAATGGCCGTCACATTCAATTTCTCGGGTGGTGTGATCACACAATAATCTGCCCCTTCCTCAACCGTTGCTCCCAACTGAAACATAGATACGAGTAGAGCAATGATATAAGATCACAACAACACAATAGATATCCATCTATCTATCGAGGAGGCACGCCTAAAAAGCAACAAACCTTTCTAAGTTCTGTGCATATGGCAATCATCCTTTCGGTTTCTTTAACCCTCCAGCTAGCCACTGCAAACAAATGAGGGAAAAGAAGTCAGCTTAATTAGTATCGAAAGTAGAAGAATCTGAGGAAAAGGAAACAAAGTGAGCAAAAGTTGATCAAAGAAATTGAGAATAGATGTTCCTAGTTCAGGTCCATTGTTTCAAGATAGGATTAAGGATTAAAGGTAAGGTATCATTTATGTTGCTTTCGTTTTCATTTTTAACTATATCGAAACCCCTTGTGTCCAACTATTTCACCCATTACTATTCACTAATTAAACAAAATTACAGAAGACAAACATATGATAAGAGGTTGCCAAAAACTTGTTATACTACTTGAATTAAGGCGGTCATACCATCTCTTATAGCAGTGGGTCCATCTGCGAAAAGTGCCACAACAGCGAGAGTCATGGCCACATCGGGCATTTTGTTCATGTTTATGTCAACAGGTCGCAAATGTTTCCTCCCAAATGCATCACGAGGAGGTCCTTTAACAGTCACACTGTTCTCGGTCCAGGTAACTTCAGCACCCATTTTTTCAAGAACCTCGGCAAATTTAACATCACCCTTCAAAACACAGGAGAAGAAGATATTAGAAATTGAAAACCTCAGGAAGATCACAACATCGTATGGGGTCCAAATACCTGCAAACTGCTTGTTCCACACCCTTCAACAGTAATGGTTCCACCAGTAACAGCAGCGCCTGCCAAGAAGTAACTGGCGCTCGAGGCATCGCCTTCCACATAGGCTTTCCCAGGAGACCTGATGAATGCATCAAGTTAAAGCTTCGACAAAATCGAGTTACTCTTAGCTGCTTACAGATTAGTGGAGAGAACTTACTTGTACTTTTGACCTCCTCGGACCAAGAACCGGTCCCAGCTGTCACTGTGCTCTACTGAGACGCCAAAGCGTTCCATCAATTTAAGTGTCATCTCCACATAAGGCACAGAAATGAGTTTGTCAATGATTTCAATCTCAACATCTCCTAAAGCCAGGGGTGCGGCCATGAGCAGAGCAGTCAGGTATTGGCTGCTTATGGATCCAGATAGTTTCACCTGCAAACATAAGGAAAGAACATAGAGAAGATAAATCATAAATTCTCGGTCTTCTAACGGAAAGTGTTGTTTCCCTTCCCAAATGAGGAAGTAAAGCTCAGAGGGAGGGAGAAGTTCTTTCAGTACTCTTATCCAGATCAAGTACATTTCAAATATCTTTGGCACCGAAAACAACACTCACAATAGCACATTCGGTACTTTGAATGAATCAATCTATCCAGTTCCAATATGTAAGAAAAGTAATAAGGCAAAAAATTCAACATTTATTAGCTTCTCCCAAGTCTCATTTATAAGCAGAAAGTTGTATCGTTTCGTCTTAGAGAGAATTGACAAGATAGGTATCACTTTGAAGCTTGCATATGACATTACTGTACGTGACATAGTCATGCAAGCATGCCTGAATAATTACCACAAACGCAACTAAATTCCATATGAAACGAAGACCCACCTTCCCACCAGGAAGACCTCCTTTTCCAATAACACGAACAGGGGGACAATCAGTGCCCAGGAAACAATCAACTTCAGCACCAAGCTGCTGAAGTCCAGTGACTAAATCACCAATAGGTCTCTCTCTCATGCGAGGAACTCCATCCAGCACATAGCTGAAAGTAATAGCAGAGTGTATATGCCAGACAGTAAGAAACCCGATCACACTAAGGATTTAGTAGCAGCTTAGCATGCAAACAAATCAATTGAAATATTTTATTGTATTAAGTGCCCCTTGCAGATACAGCATTTGTCTAAAAACTCAAACAGAATCACAAGAAACGCTCTCAAGGATCAGGCATAAATATAATACAAGTGGAAAGTGTGTAAATAATATACCTTGCATTCCCGCCAGCAGCAACAACTGCAGCAGTCAATGGGCGCATTGCTGTTCCTGCATTTCCCAAGAAAAGTTGAATTTCTTCCTTAGCTTCTTTAGAAGCTGGAAATAAACCACCCGAGCCTCCCACAACCGCACGTTGATTAGCTTTGTCTTCTTCCACATCTAGCCCAAGAGTCCTTAAGGCACCAAGCATATAATGAATATCATCACTGCTTAGTAAGTTGTCCACAACAGTCGTTCCCTGGAAAACATGTAACGTTATTTCAGGAACATTCTTAAAAGAAGACATAAATTCAAAAATTAATAGATAACTGTGGAGCGCGTAGTTCAAGATCCACCAGAAGTTTGTTGCATCTTATGACTGACTAACTTATAAATTTACAGATAAAAAAATAAAATATACTTGAAATTGACCTGTGATAAGAGCCTAGGGACTCCTAAAGTATTGCTAACATTAATCAAATGAAAATTTGAGGTTGATGTGAAAGGTTCAAAATGTGATAATATATACTTCCTCCGTCCCAAGTTACTGGAGGCGTTTATTTTCGGCATGAGATTTAAGAAAGTTGTGTTTAGTGAGTTAGAGCATCCACAATAGCGGCTAGCCCACCGGCTAGCCGATTCGCGTCGCTAGTCGAACTATTGGAAACGACCAGCGCAAAATCGGCGTGGGCTAGCCGATTTGAGGGCGCTGGCCGCCATTGTGGCGTACCGATCGGCCAGCGCTATTTTTTAATTTTTTTAAAAATATTTTTTGAAAAACTATATAAACGCGATTAAAGTTTCATTTTATCCGGTTGCATTTTTTTTAAATAGGCACACAGACGACGGGTTAGGCCCAATACAAAATTAAGACCTAAAAAATAGAAACATGTCTCAGCGAGACCCCCGTTCGGCTAGCGGCAAACTATAACGGATTCAAGGCATACTAACATTTTTTAATGAATTTTTTTAATAAATTAGTGAGGAGTAGAGTGGGGCGGTGGCTCGTGTGTGGAAGTCCGGATTTTTTTTATTATGTAATTTTTTTTATTTTTAGTTAATGTACTTTTTTATTTAAATAAAATTAACGAATTTTTCCCGTATATGTATCGTAAATTTAATTCCGTAATTTAATCGTAAATTTTTTTCCGTAAATGTAGTTGTTTTTGAATTATTTTTATTGCGGCTGGCCTATGGCTGGCCTAAATCTAATGTGGCAGGTGGATTTTTAGTGTTGCTGACGTGGCAGGGAGAGAAAGTGGCTGGCCTATGGCTGGCTTAGTTCTATTGTGGATGCTCTTAAATAAAGTAGAGGAGGGAATAAAGTAAGAGAAAGAAGAGAGAGTAAGTAAAAGAAAGAATAAAGTAGGTGTGATTGCATGTTTTGTTTTTAGCCAAAAAGAGAAATGACTAACTTGAGACAACCCAAAAAGGTATACAACTCAAGTAACTTGGGACGGAGGGAGTATAAAAGAACAGAAAATTTATGTGATACTTTTCTTCTCACACTCTCATCTTCAGCTACAGACGAACAAGTGCTTCAAACAAGTAATCCTAAAGAAATATATTCCAGCATAAGTATTGGAGATAGATTCACCAATTACTAAACTATTTCTCCCTCCGTCCCATAGAAATTCATCATCTCTATGCCAACCACATAACCAAAGGGGGAGATTTCTTGGCAGCTCAATAATGGAAATATAACTACTAGTATGTGAGGCCTTAACATCCAGGTTGCATTGAAATAGATCTAGTCTTGTCTCAAACTCATCAAGAGTAACATAATGCTTACACAAATGATACTACGATTACTAAAATCAATTTTTTTATGATCTCACTCACATTCAGTATTAGAACAAGTGTGCAGAACACATAAATAAACATTGCGTTTATAACAATAGATAAAAAAAATGTGCCACCTTCAAGACCAATAGCCATAAAAATAAACCCTTTAATATAACATGCATTGTGGCAATTTAAGAAAAAGGAAAAAAAAATGGACAATCAAGTGTGTAAGTAATATACCTCAGACAGAGCAGCAAGAAGCAAAATTCGGTTGGAGAGTGATTTCGAGCCCGGCAACTTAACAGTGCCGGAGATTTCTTTGATGGGTTGTAGCACGATCTCCGGCACCGTCGACGGCTTCTCCGCTGTTGCGACCGAAGCCACAACTCTCAATTGGTTTGTCCTTTTAACCGTCAAGACGGAACCTTTACCCGAACCCCACGATCCTTTCGACGAATTGTTGAGAGTCTTGGGGGCGAAAAACAAGGAAGAGGATGTTGAAACCGGAGATTTAGCATTAGGAATTGAGAATTTGGGCGGGGCGAGATTGTGCGCCATTAATTATGAAGAGGTGTTTTTGAGCAAGTGAGAGGAGAATGTGATGATTCTTGATCCCTTTCCCAGAATCTGAGATATGAATTGGTGTAGATGTGAAGATGTGAAGATGTGAGGGGTTAGGTTGAAGTTCAACTAGGCAGGGTCTGTGTCGCGAACGACTCTTGTGCCTTCACCAACCACTTTTGTCTGCTCAACTTTCGAAACGTGTTGAATATGTTGATAAATAAATTTGTTTGCTCTCTCTTCTTCCGTGATAAAGTTATTTTGCTATTTTGGTATGTATTCCAGTAGAGTCATTTTCTAAGTACTTTCTCTGTCCCGCTTAAGATGACATATTTTCCTTTTTAGTTTGTCCCAACTAAGATGACACATTTCCTTTTTCAGAAATTTTCTCTCTCCAATTAATACACTCAACAACTTTTTCTCACTCCTATTAAAATATCCATCTTTCTTTATCTCTCTACTTTAATACTTACACCCACCGTTTCTCTCTCTAATTAAACACTTTAACCAATAATTCCTAAAACCCCGTGCCGGCTAAGCAATGTGTCATCTTAGCCGGGACGGAGAGAGTAACATATTTTTTCTCACTTACTTTATCCTCTCTTAATTTATTCTATCTCCATCTCTCTATCTTTTTCATTTTCTATTTACTCTTTCTTTACTTAATTCACTTAATAGTACAATTTTTCTTAATCTTTATACCGGAAAGAAATGCATCTACTACTATGGAACGGATGAAATACTTTTTAGCTAATATATTCATTTTTAAACCTTTCATAAAAATAAGTCACTTTTATTTTAGATATTTTTTTTACAATAAGATATATTTAATTTTTTACTAGTAATAATTTAATTATTTTTTTCTTTTTATCTCCATTCTACTTAAAATTTGTGCCGCGCTAAAAGTGTTAATCAGTGTGTATGAAACACTCCCTCCGTCCCAATAATTATGAAACATTTAGATTTCGGCATGAGATTTATGCAGTGTTGTTTTGTGAGTTAACGTAGAAATAGTAAAATAAAATAGATGAAAAAAAGTAGAGATGATGTTGTTTTTATTTTAGGAAACATTTGAATTTTAATGGAACAACCTAAAAAGTACAACGTTTCATTTTTAATTGGACAGATGGAGTATATATATAGAATGTGGATATTTAAAGACCGTATGGTGGACGATCTTGAACATCTATGTTCTGAAGATTAACGTTTTTTTCTTACTGTTGAATATTATGTGGACCAATTTATGTGTTGGACCAGTATATTAATTATATTGGGCTTGCCTGATATAACTAATATGTGTGGCCCAATTTATTAATAAGTTTGGCCCGTTTGTGCAGACCTGTTACTTATTTGATGGTGCTGATGCTTGCCACGTAGCAGTTCCACAAGGATCATGCTTCTGGGCCGTTGGATTGATATGTGTGTTTGTTATGAGTCTCTAGACTCTTCGGCTACACTTATTCGAATCCAGACGCTCTCTCTCTCTCTTGCGTTTTGCTCCGCCTTCTCTCTAACCTCTCTCTAGATTCCGGCCTTGTTCGCCGGCGATCTTCTCCAATCTCTTGTTTCCACCGATGATTCTCGGTTCTATAGAGGTTCATATGTTTAGATCTTGAGTGAAGCGAGTCCTTGAGTGTTCCTTCTCAGATCTAGGGTTTAGTCCAACTTCCGTGTTGGACTTAGTTGTGATTGGAGGTTTCTTTGAGGGTTCTTGTGTTGCGAAGCAGTGTTCCAAGAGATTAGTGTTGATCCTTGTGTTGAGGAGGCTACGTTGGCTCATAATAGGTGAAACTGAGGTTATAGTGTAGCTAGGGCATCTGATTTGTAACCATTTGTACTTAGAGTGTTTGTAATCTTGGTTATACCTTTGTAATTAGCTTGTACTTCTGAGATTAGCCATCTTAGACCACAATCAATAAAAAGAGGCCCCGGTAATTAGTGAATCCCGAGTAATCTGATACCTATACTTACGGTTGATCGAACCGGTTTGACTGATTAAACTATAAACCAATAATGTTGCCAATTCACTTGTTCGTCCAATTTTATTTTCTAAACATTGATGCAACAAGTCCGAATACATCCACTCACTTCTTCTTGTTTGATGTTTCTACTCCTTGCAATTTGCAATACAACTCAACATAAATGACAAAGGGTAAATTTTATTAAATTGCTTGTAGAATGCGAGACTAATTAAGTAGAAGAAGCTAATTAAATATCAAGTGTGTGCTCAATTGATATTTGATTTATTCATTTGCTTTGAGCCTGTGCAAAAGATACTTATTACAACCAATGAGTTGAAGAATAAAGACAAGAGCTAAAGTCTTGAAGAATTAGGGAGTTCTGTCCCATCAACAAAGTGCAGAACAAGGGAAAGAGCTCGAGCCGGTTGATAACTAGGCACTTGATGCCCTGCCCCTCTTACTGTAGCAAATGTTATATCTCCTTTATACACTTGTGTATACCCACCAACCTGCATTATTTAAAAAAATTGTAATTTATTTCATGCTTATCATAAAAACTTAGTAGATCAAAGTTGTTGAAATCAATTTTAAGATTTGCACATACCTCTCCTTCAAGGAACCAAGGGTGCCACAGAGTTTTCATAGGAAGTTTCAATTTGTTAAGGGAAATCTTTGTTGAAGTAACTGGAACTCTTCCATCTGTGTCTCCACTGCAATATACAACAAAAACTTGTTATGATTTCAAATAATATCAATCAATCATAAACTCAATAACATTGCCTGAATTAACACATAAATGTGAGGGAGAAGTTGTTAGATTTACCTAAATACCCAAACTCGAAGCCCGTTAGCCATAAACTCTTGCAGAAGTGGAAGACTACTCGGTGCACTATCCGTCCATTTTTCGAGCACATTGCTACAAATATTGAACAAAACTGGTCTCAGCATAAATTTAAACTATAAATAACAACCATTAAATGCATAAATTTTGATGGAAAATTAGATATTAGTACTACTATAATTCAATCAAATATATACATATTAGTAAAATTATGTAATGATAAAAAAATAATTACCTGCATGGTTCCCAGTCATAAGGGATTTTGGTAACATTGGCATGAAGTGCTTTCTGAACATCTTTTCTGTTCAAATATGCATACACATAATAATCACTGCAAGGATCCGTGTGCAACACCTGCATTATTCAATATATATGAGTATTATTATTATGATTGTATAAAATAAAATATAAATAAGTGATGAGAAAGGAGAAAGTATATGTTACCGAAGCCTTGGTTGGTTTTGGAGTGAGATCAGAGTTGTGGCAGAGGGGAGAGTAAATGCTGTAGATATCAATATTATTAGTGTTTTTATCAACTTGTTGCTGAGCTTCGTTGCATTTATCCGATTGCTCCGTCGCCTTAGGGGAGAAATCGCAATATCTCAATACTTGTTTCGTGATTTCATCTGATACGAGAGCATGGCTTGCATAGTACTCGTACATCCCTATTGCGTCCGTCTCGTCGTTTATCACAGCATTTCCGATCTGCATTCATAACCACGCCATATATATGCGTGTCATTTTTCAATTTCAGATTTTATTTTGTGAATAAATAGCCATACTAAGATAAATGTTACTAGGGTTTATAATTGTGGAATTGCTCATTAAATGGACATAACTAAATTATAGTATAGTTTCTCCATGCTCATCTAAAATTGAAAAGCACTCATAAACAATGCACAAATTAATTTTTTTTAAAAAAGACTTACAAGAATTCCCTTGAGATTTATAATTGTCTTGCCAGCCTTTTTATTATGATGAAGAATTGTGTGTGCCAACTGAGGCACATAATGGCCTGCATAACTCTCTCCAGAGATGAAAAATTCTCTCCCTTTGTACTCAGGAAACCTCTCCAACCAGTTCACCAAGAATGCATAGTTGTCGATGGCCGTCTTTGCGTCGCCTCCACGTTTGAAATCCGACGTCGTGTTTGAGTACGAGAAGCCGACCCCGGCAGGAGACTCCAAAAACAACAGATTTGCAGCTTAAAAAAAACAACAAATTATTTTCAAAAAGTAATTAAATATACATTCGAACGTATGGTTACATACCATGATGCCATGACCATGGATTTTTGTAGAGAGTTTTGCCATCGCTGTGGACACGGAACGGCCCAAGCTCTTGCATTGCTCCATAAGCAAGAGATGAGCAGCCAGGCCCTGCTCAAATTTCAATAATATTTAAACTTCAAACTTCATATACCAAAGCAATGAGAAAGAAAGTAAAAGTGAAGAAATTGATGATCACCTCCATTGAGCCATAGAAGAAGAGGCATTTCTTTATGATGATCTCGTCGAGGTTGAGCCTCAACAAAGTAGTAGTAGAATGCTCGACCAGCGGCCTGGTTCACGGTCACGTACCCACCGTACTGTTTGACCGGGATATGGGGCTGGCCGGGTAGTTTCTCGATTAGGTCATTCTCTTTCAACCCTTTTTGAGAGAGAATTTCGACGTTGTGTGAGTGATGGCTTGCATTGAAATAGCTTCTATCAATGCTGTTTGTATGAAACTTCTCCTTGTAAAGGCGAGAGAGAAAATCGATTTGATTGGTAGCTTTGATTTGAGGCCATTGAAGTAGTGCAATGCCAAGAAGAAGGAGAAATGTTGTGAGAGAATACATTTTTCGGTGTATGAGTGATGATGAAATTGTTGGATTTAAATAGAGTCAAACATGAGGTTTGAGAAGGAAAGTAATCATTTCCATATTATTGTATTGATTTTGTATTTATCGTAATTGATCATTGTATTTATACCATTTTAATTTACCTTTGATAGAATCTGTGATTGTATAATTTGTATTTGTATAGCGTATCATGCATATATAGTGAGCTGACCAATATATTTAGTTCATATTTACATTAATAGTAAGTTATTGTATTGCACACATTTCCTTTCGTGTATTATTCAGTTTTGTTAATATATGCGCTTTAGTTTTTAGTTATGTGACTAACTTTTTTTAGTTTTTTAGTAAATTTGCGCTCCTGATTTGTTTTGCAGTTATTAGGTGATTTACTATTTCTTAATTATTTTGATTTTTAATATTATATTATTTTAGGTGGTTTACTGAATTTAATTGATTTTAATACTATGCTCTAAAATTTGATTGTTTTATGTGATATCCTCAATTAAAAAGTCCTTGCTATTTTGAATTGTTCTGATTTTAAATATTATTGTAATTTTAATTTATTGTTTTATGCAATTATTTGTTGTACAATTTGCACCTTCATATAAAAAATTATAAATACAGTGGTGGACATGAATAAGCTTCAGATCAGTGGTGGATACTGCAAAGAGTAGTGAAGGGTTTTTTCTAAAGATTTTCAAAATTTCTCTATCCCTTACCAAGATTTTGCTGTAGAAAAGTAAATCGTCGAGTGTTAGTGAAGATCAAAGTGAAATATATCTACAAAATTTTCTGTTTATTCAAACAAACATAACACCTTTAGTCCTTTTGGGGCAAGAATGCCAATTTCAATTTTTAGCCAGATACACCATGAGTTGCGAAGAATCAATCTCAAAACTCATGAAAACTACACTTTTAAGCAATTCACTTTTGCAACTTACACAAAAATCAAACTGCACTAGAATACAAGGGAATATACAAAAATAATTTAAGGTAATATACAAAAATATAAATATCCAACCCATACAAATATTCTTGAGCTCAAGGCTGCTGCTGCTGCATAGATGCTTTAATCAGAGAGGTGAGAGAGGGATGAATCCGAGCTGTTTTCATCGACCGTGCTTCACTTCTTCCCTGAGCCAATTCCTCGCCCAACGGCCACCTTGGCCGGAGATCAAGCTGATATACATACACACAAAGCAAGAAAATCAGTTTATGAAATAATACAAATTCTTAACAAAGTAAAGGAGACGAACCACAGCATCCTCCGGTTCACATGCAGGTGGCGGAGGATCGTATCTTCCCATGCGGAAATGCTCGATGCCGGCCCAAGCAATCATTGTGCCTATCACAAACAAAAGGGAACACAAACTGCGTGTCAGCTATTTTCAGATCTATGTAAGCCAAAAACGAGACGACATGGGGGAGAGTTAGACTACTACCATTGTCAGTACAAAGACTGGGAGGAGGGCATACAAGTTGCAGGCCTTTCTTCTCGACAATCTTATTGAGGCGAGACCTGACATATTGGTTGGATGCAACGCCTCCTGAGACCACCTGTACAAGGAACGATACAGCACACATGTCATGGGTGACAATATTCAGGATACAAGAAATTACTGTATTTTTCTAACCAGATGCTTCACAGAAGGCTCGATCTCCATTGCCCATTCAATCGCTCTTTCACATTTTTCTTCCAAATGCAGCACCGCAACCCGCTGCAATCACATGTATTTGTGAAGTTCAAGAGCAAAGATTAGATAGCATTGGTGCAGGTTTAACAGCAGAATACACCAGAAAGAAGGAAGGAAACGGAGGAGAGAAGTCTCAGAGTAGATCACCTGAAAAGAGGCTGCAATATCAGCCCGAGCCTTTCTGTCTTCCTCACTAGCTTCAGCAACATGTATTGCAGCATCACTGCACCAACAAATAAATGTTTAGCTATTGGGAAGACCAACGTAGAAGAAACTAATGGTTAAAAGAAATTACATATTTTTGGATTCAATTGCCAATCTGACTTGAGTCTTCAGACCTGCATATGAGAAATTGCAGTCTTTGTGCTGTTTCATGGGAACCTGCAGAAAATCAAAACATTAATATCGCAATCAGAAAGGTTTGAATCAGGGTAAGAATCTGGTTGAGGTTTTGGAGGACAGCTAGCCTTGAATATAATAGATTTTTCATCACCCTCTCGAGCCAGCTCCTCTACAGCAGGGCCTCCACTCTTCCTCATATCAAGACCAAGCCATTTGGCTGTCTTATCATATGCCTCTCCAATCGCATCATCTATCGTGGTCCCAAGTTGTATGTAATGGCCAAGATCACGCGCAAGAACAAGAAGATTATGACCGCCTAAGTGAACACATAGATCCCAGTAATGATCAGTTATCTTGTCGGAAATCATTGTATGTCTCTTACTTGAGATTATGCATGCTTAGTATATTGTGCAAAATTGAAGTGAAAAAGTACTTAGTTATGATCATACCTGAGATGAGGAAGGCAATGAAAGGGAACTGTAAATCCCTTTGAACTAACCTAGACGAAAACAAAATGTCATGTCTTCAATATGTCATAAGCATCAAGCACGTGACCTGTAAGGCTGTAACATGATATAACTTACAGATTTTACTAACCATTTCTAAATTCTCATTCCATATTGAGACGAACTACAATGTTTACTAAATCCAAATAAAGATATAGGGTTATCATTTTCCAGCAAAGGAGATAGGTAATACTCCCTCCGTCCCCAAAGAGTATGAACATTTGGTTCGGCACAGGTTTTAATGCATAATTGGAATAGTAAGAGAGAGAGAGAAAGAAAAAGTTTTTAAAGTATTGTTAGTGGAAAATGGATCCCACCTCATTAGACATAAATGATTTTCCAAAATTAGAAAGTTCATACTTTTCAGGGACAGACTAAAAAGGAAATAGTTCATACTTATTAGGGACGGAGGGAGTAATGAATTGTGACAAATGACATAAAAAGTTTATATCAAGAAATAGGTTATATATCCAGCATGTTTTTTTAAATGACAAATCTTTCGTAGAATCTCGTAATTACCTTGCAACCAAGGCATGGGCTTCCATGTGATGAACGCCAATAATGGGTAGAGTATATGCCCCAGCAAGTTTCCGAGCTTTCCTAACACCAACTGTCAAAATGTAATAACAGATTGTAAGAACCTCTCAACAAAAGTTCTTTATGTCTATCCAATTATACTACCAAAATCTTGTGATCTGAGATTCTGATTACCAAATCAAGATTAGAATTGAAACAAGAAATCACAAATGAAAATAATAAATTTTGTCTCCACTTCCAACTTGAAGGAAAAGGAAGAAAGAGACAATCCAGGAATCAGACTAAGTCTACTAAGATGAGAGAGAGTGGGACAGTATAAAAGAAGAAAGAAAGACAACAGTGACAGAAATGTAGCAAATTACCACGCAGGCAAAGGCTTAAACCAGGACCAATTGTGACAGCAACTGCAGAAAGGTCTTCCTCGGCTAATTTTGCTTTATCAAGAGCTTCCTGCACTACCTGCGCAGAAATAGCACCAAATATGTCAGAGAGGATGCTATATAACTACTATATAAACATATAGATTTGGAAGTTGGAACTAAGACAAGTAGGACTTCCTATCCCCACAAAGAAAGGGAGAGAGAGAGCATAGGAAGAAAAAGGAGAAGAGCCTCCTCCTCGAAATATCTTAAAGTGTGTACTTGATTTTTCCAAGTTATTAATATATGAATGCTCTGATGTCACTTTCACCTGAAGAAGGTTCATGACTAGACTCGCATAATCAGAAACTAACCATTAATTTTAAAATATACAAGCAAAAGTAATAGTAGTAGATTAATAACCATGACCAAATCATGAGAAAGGTGCATTTTATTAAAGAGACATCACATATTAAGAAGAGAAAGAAAACAATGCTGAAAATAATTTCAAATAGAACAGTTAATACTTAATACCAAGATAGCAGGACAGTACCTGATCAATAACCAATGAATGTGCTTCTTCTGCCATCTTAGGAGCAACTCCCCCATAACGAACAAGCAGATCAGCCTTGATGTAGGTGAAGAAAAATTAAGTAAATTACATGAAAAAAATTGTGTATTGTTCTATGTGTATAGTAAAAAACAAGAGAAAAAAAATTCAAAAGGAAGTATAACACAATTGTTGCATCAATCTCATAACTATGTCAATATGCTGCATATAATCCTTCCTTGATTTTCCCCCAACCTAACCATATGTCCCTCAAATTTTCCAAGCACTTCTTCTACTTTCAGGCCAATAGTGATGACATGAGTTCATTATTATGATAATGTTGGATAGCTGAGTAGCAACAAACATGTTACATCAGTAAATAGATGAACTGGACTGAGGAGCACTGAAGGACAAGGACTACATCTCCCAATACCAACATGACATGAATATGCTTGATCATATGTGCCACTTCAAAAAAAGCTTCACATCGAATATCATTATCAACAGAGTACTCAAGCTCCAAAATATCATGAATGAGAAAGAAAATCAGCAAATATTTCAGTGCCTCACACAAAAGACAGCCCAGACAAGAATGAAGGGATCATAATCATGGTCATCACGCACAAATCAAATAGCAACCCAAACAAAGTCAGGAAAAAGGAAAGAATTGGATTAAATAGCTCAAGGAACCACACAAGCAAAGACACTAATTTATACATACCTGTGAAGACACGACTTGGCTAAGGATTTCCCCATTGCTCCGAACCTACCATCACGCCGTCATATAAAAAGAAACGATTTTTATAATTCATTTTAAGAGATAACAAAAGTTTTTGTTGTTTACTTCACAAAAAAACAATTTCGAGATAGACGCAGCACTTACTACTGCAGCCGCAGTGTCGTCGCAACTAGTTTCAATACCAAGAACAACCAATTCCTCTTCTTGGCTTGACGCATGAATGGCTCGCGCCTTCCGGCAAGACGAATAATGGACCGAAACAAAATCAGTTGTCTGGTGAAGAAAAGGCGTTAGGGGTTTGCTCAATTTGGGTATGAATCGCAATTTTTGGAGAGCTTTAGTGGAAAAGCGGATTGAGGGCTTGCGGAGAAGGGTTAGGCGGGAAGTTAAGGGGGTTAAATTGGACGCCATTTGAGATGCACTCACTCACTGATTTCGATTTCTCTCTTTTTTGGTTGTGAACATAGCCAACGAATTTCGCGATTATTTTTATAAAAATTGGTTGCTAATAGATTTTTTACAAAATTAAATTTTAATCGTACAAAATAAAAATCATAAATTTGTCTTGGACTATATAATTAAGTAATGCATTGTGAATTAAAATACAATGAGATAGGGGGAGTATACATTAATAATAGTACTATTTTTTAGTTTGTTTATCGACTGTAGTCATGATGATCGCTATAATATTGAGACAGTTTTTTGGTCGACCGTAGTCATTAAGCAGCCATACACAATTCATAACATTGACATATGGTCTATGAAAAAAATATGGAAAATCGTTTAATTTGTTTGTGGTTGGATGAGGGTGAGATATAGGTATGGGAATTTTAATCCATTTCATTGTTTGGATTTATTACCATTTTAGAATTGATTTTACCCCCATTTCCTTTACATGCACTATGTCTGCCCTTATTTTTGCTCGACATTTTTAGTTACATACTTTATATCGAAGATCGCTTTTAGCTTAGTAAGTGGACGCAATTGTGTTGATAGGAATCACCTAATACAATTTCTAATACATTTAATTGCCTTCCTCAACAGAATTACAAGCAACTCACCCCTTCTAATGTAAAAGGATATCACATACACAGTAGATGGAGAACAAATATAAACACATTAATTTCAAATTTAGGGTGGGAAAACATAACATAATACTATAAGATTATATCTAAATCAATGATAGAAATTGGTAGGCCACACTCTTCCAAACTCATCACCCTGATTCCAGTCAGTGAAGGATCTTGCAACTTCAGTTGATCCTAGCTCTATTCCTCTTGACATGCCAAAACTGCTCTGGATGCCAGGGCCGAACCATTTGTCTTCTGTCGCCACAATCGAAGTAGTTGCAAAATCGACACTTCTATGTTCTGCCGTTGCTGGTGTCGTCTGGCTATGGTGTAGGTTGTCAGTGCACATAAGCTGGCCTTGTACCCCTGCAAGTTCATTGTACCTGTTTTCGAGCTTCTTCAGCTTTTCTTCCACAAACTGATCCAAACCATTTAGCTGCCTCACATCAAGCTCAGTGAAGATTCCACCTTCAAAGAGCCGAGTCATGAGGAACCTCATCTCTGTTTCGTCGTTCTTCTTTTGAAGTTTGAGCAACCTATCGGTCATGCTTTTCAGTTTGTCACTCAAGAATTCATCATGCAGGACCATTTTCTTGGGTCCGGGCTCTTTCGAGCGAGCCATGAACTTCATGACTCCATTCATGACCTGATCATGAGAGGGCCACAGGGTCGAATGTGACTCTTTCGGATCATGAACGATGATAACTACCTCTACGCCACACAACACTGATAGCTCATGTGCTTTCTTGATCAAGCTATCAAGCCTTCTTTTGAAAGTGGATTTTCTGACTCTCTCACTTACAATTTGCGTATGCTTTGTTTTCTGGCGAGGCATGTTTAGTGATGGACTGATTTTTTTCTATGTTTTTAATTCTGTTGAAATATATATAGGTAAAAAGGGGGTTTAATTCTTCTACATAATGTTGTATTATGTATGAATAAGTTTGAATGGGCAGATATATATGGTATGTCTCTGAATTGGCTGTTGAATTATGGAATTGTATATGTAAAGCATATGTAATACGAGTCTTTATTATGTAATTTAGGATGATCCAGGAATAGTAAATCTGTAATATATTGAAAACGACATTGAATGCCAGGTAATAGGACTCACTAATAACAATAATTTCGTTATGGATTATATTAATTTGCTATGTTTAATTTACAGTTGATAAGAATCATTATTGGTAAATCTTTAACATATAGACGCCTTTATCAGTCGAATCCTTCATAGGAAATATTTAAATGTCACATGACCCTTTTTCATGTGGTATTTTATCATATTTCTTTATGTGAATTTCGACTAGCCTCATATAGTCTCTCTTGTTAAACAAATTGACCCCATTAAACCTCTAATTAATTGTGAGAAAGTTACCATAAATAGACAATGGACTAATTTTGGTAGACCAAACAAAATGAAAAAAATGAGAGTATCTGTCATGAAGTATGAGAATATGTGGTTGTGGTAGTATTGCAATTTGGTATTTATAGTTGTCTGCATTGAGATCCTTGAGTTCATCATGTTTTCTTTCTGACGAGATTTTCAGGTTGCAAAGCTCATTATTTTAGAGTAATCACTTTATTAAGTAGATAAGTCATTGCAAGACTTGGTACACCTTATTTAATAAGTACAATTGTATTATTTTGATATCCTTGCAGTGAGTTCTCTGACTAGCTTTGCAGCAACCATTGCCGTGACGGCATCGGCAGTGTCTCGCTGCGGATTGTACTCAACCACATCTGCAGCAACAATATCGCCTTTGAGGTTATGAAGAATGTTGAGAACATCGCGGAAGGAGAGGCCTCCCGGCTCAAAGTGAGACACTCCCGGCGCAAATGCTGGATCCAAGCAGTCCACATCTATTGAGATATACACCCCTTTCACACCTTCACCAAGTTTCTACAAAAATACAAGTAGTAGTATACTAGTATTAGTTAATAAGAGGACAAGGACAATATGTCAATACATTCATGCATAAATATTTTGTTTTGGGAGAAAGAGAGACCAGATTCTCGAGTTGGTTGCGATCCTTTGAAAACGTGCGCATTTCATATTGCTCCACGCCAAAACGCTTCCCTTGCTCCCGGCCTTCCCAGTTGATAGACCTTATTCCAACCTGCAGCAAACGACGAGCATAACCGCCCTCCATGATTCTAGCGAAAGAGGACGCGTGAGAGTATTTATTCCCCTCAAAGGCATCATAAATATCCGGATGAGCATCCAGGTGAAGAACATCAACAGGCCCTCCCAGCTTCTCCGACACGGCTCTCACAACTGGATACGAGATAGAGTGGTCGCCTCCTAGCACCACAGGCCTCAATGGCTCCTATAAAATGGACCACTACTATTAATAAATATTCACATCCCTAAATCAAAACAACATTTGAAAACAGAACCATCTTACTTCTTCCATCACTATCTTAACAGAATCACTAACGATATTCATCAATCTATCATCATCAATGCAAGAATCGCGCAAGTCCTGCACTGGAACGTCGCCTACATCTACCATCACCCTCGGATCACTAATATCTTTACCTGCATATATATATTAATGTTGAGTTAAATCAAGCACACACATAAGTTATAACAGTATTTATCAATTATCAACCTACCTTCTTCAGTGGTGGAGTTTGTACTACCACACCAAATGGCTTCTCTGATAAATGGAGGTGCAAAGGCAGGCCCCTGGAGATAGGAAGAGTTGTGTCCCAAGGGAACTCCAAGGAGAGCGGCTGATGCCCCCACGCCTCCCAGAGACCGTAGAAGCTCCCCCTTGAGCTTGGCTCGCTCGCGGATGAGTGTGAGGGATGCCTCGATAACACGATCCTGGCCTTTCTCTAACACGTGCTTGGGAATGTGTTCGGCATTCAGCTTATGCAGATAATGGATTCCTCTCCTTGCCACACTCTTCATCTTTTCCTCTACTGGATTATATTTCATAAGTAAAATCACATCTCTATTTATACACATCTAACATTTTACATTCTTATCTAAATAAAATTTTACCAACCAATAGGGTATAATCTCAAGATAAGACCGTGGTCCTTCTGCAGTACTAATACTTAAAACAATTAAAACATGCATGTTATATGCTGAGAAAGGAAAGAGAAATCTAGAATGTGTCCAAATATGGCAAGATCTATCTCTATTTATTGAAAAATATCTATGAATTTTATATTTTTAAAATATGTTAAATAGAAAATATGATAAATTTGAAATTGTATAAAGTAATAGATAAAGAATTAAAACATGTTATATGCAACGAAAAGAAAAGAAAAATCTAGGATGTGTCCAAATATAGCAAGATCTATCTCTATTCATAGAAAAATATCTATGAAATTTATATTTTTAAATATGTAAAACTAGAAAATATGATACTCCCTCCGTCCCAATTTAAGAGTAAGATTTAGTTATGACACGGATTTTAAGAAATTGGGAGTGTATAATAATTGAAGTGTGATAGTGGAAAGTGAGACCCTTTTGACTTTTTGTATGTTTAAGATTTTGTTTTGTTTTATTTTTATAAAAGTAATGGCATTTGAGTGTAAATTTGATGAATAATGAGGTTAAATTTTATGTCCAAATATGGTAGATTCTAAATGTGACTTTTAAACTGAGACGAACTTAAATGACAAAATGTGACTCTTATACTGGAACTGAGAGAGTTGTATTTATTATTGTATAAAGTTTAATTTAAATAACCAATAAGAATGATACACGTGTCTATATCCATTGGTCAAATCTAAAAGAGACCATCATTGGCATCAAGTTAGAGCATGAGCTGCATAGGCCAAGCCACTAGCCATGCCACATTGCCAAGGCATCGAGCCTGGCTTATGGACCTAGCTCACCTGCACCAGTTACACCACTCGCGCCTCTCGGTCAGTGAGAGGACAGGTGTGTGGAACGCGCTCATCATGCAACTTGGCAAAAGTTTCTGGGTAAAAATATTTACCATTATCATTTTAATTTGTTTGCGAAAATTAGCTCATTTGCTATTTTTCTGGCGCACTTTAAAATGACAAAACGAGACTAGTAGTATAATATAATGAAAAATCTTGGATGAATATTGTCATCAATTACTTTGCTACTCAAATCTCGAAATCTCCTAATGTATATTCTTCATGATTATATTTATTGGTTGATTCCTTGAACTAAGATTTCCTCATTCCAACAATCTCCATGATCTACGTGGTCACCCTGCATAGGAAATCTGCATCCAACCGAGGCTTACGTCATTCCTCCAGATGTAAACTTCCTCCTTCCTCGCCCAAGAACAAGAAGCACGCGCTCAGGAATTCTGGTTGTTGTTTTTTGGCGGGAAGGATGGCATTAAGAGATTGATGGTTTTCCCCAAATTCAGCTTTACGATCGAGTGTTGCTGGTTTTTCACAGTGATTTAGGAGAATTCGAGCTTGATTGCAGGAAGCTGAGATGGAAAGGGAAGCAGAGTGTGCCGAGCTCAAACTGTCTCAATGCGCCTTTGCTGCTATCAGCTATGCTTATTTAACATGCAGTATCAATTTGGCTTGGAATATTTACATACGTACTTGATATCGAAGATCACTTGTAGTTTAAAGATATTAATCTAAAAGACAATAATTGCGTCTACTTAGAAAGTAGACACAGTTGTATGTGTTTGCCTTCCTGAACAGAAATACAAGAAACTCATCCCTTGTTATGAATGCAACATGGTGTAGCATACAAAGAAAACATAGATGGAGTAACACATATAAACACATTAATTTTAAAATTTAAATCCTTTTAAGTTATTTCCAAGGCTTTCCTTGTATTGTGTGGGTGGGTGGTAAAACGTAACATAACATAACATTGTATCTCAATCAAGGGTAGAAATTGGCGAGCCACATTCTTCCAATCTCATCAGGAACTCCACTCGGATTCCCGTCCGCCAAGGATCTTGCAACTTCAGTTGATCCTAAGTTGATTCCTCTTGACATGCCAAAAGTGTTCTGGCTGAGCCATCTGTCTTCTTCTGTGATCCAAGTAGTTGCAAACTCGCCACTTCTATTTTCTGTCGTCATCTGGATATGGTGCGGATTGTTAGTCCACAAAAGCTGGCCCTGTGCCCCTGCAAGTTCGTTGTACCTGTTTTCGAGCTTCTTCAGCTTTTCTTCCACAAACTGATCCAAACCATTTAGCTGCCTCACATCAAGCTCATGGAAGATTCCACCTTCAAAGAGTCGAGTCATGAGGAACCCCATTTCTGTTTCGTCATTCTTCTTTTGAAGTTTGAGCAACCTATCGGTCATGCTTTTCAGTTTGTCACTCAAGAACTTATCATGCAGGACCATTTTCTTGGGTCCGGGCTCTTTGGAACGAGCCATGAACTTCATGAGTCCATTCATAACCTGATCATGAGAGGGCCACAGGGTTGAATGTGACTCTTTCGGATCATTAACGATGATAACTATCTCTACGCCACACAACACTGATAGCTCATGTGCTTTCTTGAATAAGCTATCAAGCCTTCTTTTGAAAGTAGATTTTCTGACTCTCTCACTCAAAATTTGTGTATGCTTTGTCTTCTGGCGAGGCATGTTTAGTGGATTGACTGATTTTTTTCCAGTATATTTCATTGGTATATATAGGTAAAAAAAAGGGTTCAATTCTACACTTGATATATAATTAATAGTACCTCGTATTATGTATAAATAAGTTTGAATATGCTGATATGGTATGTCTCTGAATTAGCCATTGAATTCTGAATTATATATATAAAGCATATGTAATACTATTGAAATTTGACTCTTTGTTATGTAAATTAGATGATCCAGGAATAGTATATCTGTAAATTATTGAAAACGACTTTGAATGTCAGGTACTAGTAACAAGAGTTTTGTTATGAAATGATATAAATTTGCTTTGTTTAATTACAGTTGATAAGAACCTATAATGGTAAATCTTTAACATATAATCTTACTTTGACAGTCAAATCCTCATATTGGAATTATTTCAATGTCACATGACCTTTTGCATACTAGTATTTTATCATTTTTCTTTATATGAATTACGACTAGCTTCATGTTACCACTCTGGTCAAACAAATCGACCCCATCAAACCTCTATTAATGCCCCATTAAACCTCTAATCAATGTCTAATTACTTGTTAGACCTTGGGATGGTAATTGTGATCAAGTATGACTCTGAGGCCATATCCTAAAACCACGGCTTCTACTTGATGTCGCCACATCAACAAACTCCTCATTAGCTAGTTTCACGGAGATTGGTGTGTTTTGTGATAGATAACGAACGAAAGCACTTGTGCCGAGAGAGGTTGCATTTGACTTGAGCATTTTAGAAAAAACAAGAGGACTAAAATGAAAAAGTAAAAGTGCCAGATCAAGATCCTGCTCCGATATCATAAAAAAGATTAACTTCTTCAATGAGATAGAGAGTTTAATATAATTTGGTATTAGGTCCTCAAATGGATAGAAAATGTAAAATCAGATGATCTTGATTATAGAAAGAAAGCATGTTTATATGCTACACCAAATAACAATCTTGAAGATAACTTTCAGTTAAACCTAAAGTAACCGACTACTAATAATATTGAGAAAAGAATATATGCTATAACAATAAGATCCTCTATCTAGATGCTCACATCACACCAGCTGAGTGTGTGGCCCTTCTCAGTGTTAGTTACTTTCTCCAAACTGTTGTCTACTTTTCTTTACATTAACTTGTCATTCATATCTATGACCATCCAACCATGTATAAATTATTTGTATGAAAACCAACCTATCATAATTGATATTTTCTTATTTGGACATTGGTGCTTAAGCCTTGGTATGGTGGCTCATCTTGAGCCAACTTTGCCGGTGAGCAGTGCATGGATGCATCCAGTCATCCACGCCTTTTTACGGAAACTGGAGTGCTTGGCCAAGTTTTCTATTCCGATTCAAGATCTCTGCTTCTGGAAGTAGTTGTTTTTTAGATGATCCTGGTACGCCACCATTCATTTCGTAATTTTATAATGATAGGGAAAATAGAGTTGACCATTTTGTGAAGAATGTATAGAAAAAGGGTCGAAAATGAGCTTAAATGGCGAAAGGTGGAAAAAGGACGAAATTGCAGCACGAGGCTGGCGAACCGCCAGCTTCGCATCAGTACCAACATGGCGACTCGCCAGGTCCTTTGCCCAGAATTGCCGAGAGCAGCTGGCGACTCGCCAGCTTCACCGTACAACGAACCTGGCGACCCGCCAGGTTCGGCCGACAGATCCAAACAAGGAAATTTCGAGCCCTATTTAACCTAATGTGCATGGGACGCCTCCTACAACATTCTACACGCCTTCAACCCCAAAAATACTACTTTTTCACCTAGGAAGAAGAGAAGAACGAGCAGAGGACGAGTATTCATCGCAAGATTGAAGACAAGACCTCCAATCCGCCCAATCCAATTCTAGGAGTTTCTACTTTTAGTTTTATTCTTGTTCAAACAATGTTTTTGAATATTTCTTTGAATATTTCTTTGACTTTTGTGTTGAACATGAGTAGCTAAATCCTTCGTAGAGTTCTACGGGAGAGATACAATGATTCTTATGTTTAATTGATTTCCTTTTTCTATGGATTGGCTCATGTGGTTATTTTGATTTCTTCTGTGCTTATACATTTATTTGACTGATCACCTTATAAATGCATGTGAATTTTACTACAAGAACTGAGAAGTGAGTAGTTTAATTTGAAAGAGAAGAAATTGACGTCTTTGCCAATATAATCGAGAGATTTGAGCCTTTGAATGAAGCTAAGTATCTTAGGAGCTATTAGGAGTTGTTTCCTTAGTTCTAGGAAGGAGACTTCGGTTCTAGGTAGCAATCTACAAATTATATGCTTTGAGAAAAGATATAGTTTTACCTTAGTGATAGCTTAATAACCCTTGAGACCCTTTGTTGGCATAATTAGGAAGTTAGTTGAGCATAGAATAGTTGTTATCGATCCCGTAGGATTATACCTTCTCATCCTTGATCTACATCCGTTTTCTTATTTGCTTTTAGTTCTTTAGTTGTTTTTAATTGTTTTTATCTTGTTTTTAAGTAGATTTAGAAAACCAAAATTCCGATTCATCTAGATAGTAGTTGAGGTTGGTTCGTGGTAATTAGGTTGACACTCATTGTCTCTGTGGATACGATACTCTTAGCTTACTATTTGCTACATTAGCCCCGTACACTTGCGGGTATACTTGTGTTAAAAATAAGTTGAGTCAAGTTTTTGGCGTCGTTGCCGGGGACAATATTGTGTTACTATAGCCTAATATCGTGATAAAAATTAAGATTACTAATTTTGATTTCACTTGCTTTATTTTTCTTTTCTTTTTGAGTTATTCTCACTTTCGTGTTTTTCTTTTCAGGTTGTATGCTCACTTGCTCTAAGGGGCAACCATTAGAGTTATTCGATCCTGAGATCGAAGCATCCAATCGAAGGAGAAACACTCAGAGAAGGCTCAACCAAAGGCGATCACTTTCACCTCATAAGAGAGAACCGCTTATTCTTGTTGCAATAACAATGGCGGACAATGGAGAGAACAATGCACCACATCCAGATCCGGTAGTCCAACAGCTCCAACTACAACTTGCAGATTTGGTGAAATAGGTTAAGAAAAAAATGAACAACAAGCCATGGTGCCAGTGCAAAACATGTACGCTTACAGAGGGGTAGAGGACCCACCAATTGGCAACGATGGGATCGATGCCAATCATTTTGAGCTCAAGCCAGGATTGCTAAATATGGCTGAGGCTAATGCTTTCGCGGGGAAGGCCAATGAAGATCCCAACAAGCATCTTACTAAGTTTATTCAGATCAGTAACACGGTGAAGCTTAATGGGGTGAGAGATGAACAAATCAGACTAAGGCTATTTCCATTTTCCTTGAGAGATGATGCTAGAGACTGGTACGACAGCATGGGGTCAGGATCTGTTAAAACGTGGGATGCCATGGTAGACTTATTTTTGGAGAAGTATTTCCCACCCAGTGAAGTTCTAAGGAGGCAAGCAGAGATAATTCAGTTTCAAATGAAGCCTCATGAGACAATCCGAGAAGCATGGGCTAGATTCAAAACACTGCTGAAAAGATGCCCCAAACATGGTCTAAGTCCGGGACACCAAGTCATAACTTTTTATAGGGGGTGTACTCCAGATGCAATGCGTGAACTGAATTGGAGCGCCGGAGGAGCACTACTTCAATTAGGAGAGAATGATGCCATGCAAGTGATTGAGAGAGTAGCTTCCACTGATGAAGGATGAAATAATGAAAGAAACAAGTCATACAGGGTGGCCTCTGTTGTAGAAGATGATAGAATAGACAAGCTGTCTCAGCAGCTAGATCTTTTAACCACTCAACTGGGGATCATGGAGATGAGACAACCTGGACCAGAACTGCAAGGAAGAGTTGAAGATGTGAACTATGTGCACCAAGGAGGGAACAACATGAACTTCAACAACTATTGCTCAACCAAGGTGGTGGTAACTATAACAACTATGGTAACAAAGTGCATCCCAATCTCTCATATGGGAATCCAAACAATGCCCTGCAACCACCGCCAGGATTCACAGTGTCTAATGGGTTGGTAGAACAGCAGAAAAAGCCTACTACTGAAGATATTTTGGCAGCATTCATGAATCAGACTACCAAGTACATGGAGAAAACTGACAAGTACATGGAGAGCACCAGTCAAAGGTTGGGGAAGGTTGAAAACGACGTGCAAAGCTTGAATGTGCATATGAAGAAGATCCTGGGAGTTTCAATATCTCGTCATTGGAAATGACAGAGACAGACAAAACACTTGTGTCTTTCTCAAGAAAGTGGATGATTGTAGACTGAACATATCTAAGCTGTGGTACGATAATTCAAAAAAGAAGCTACACAGCAAGCTTAAAGATCCAGGGTTTCAATGTATAATGGAAATCGATGGAAATGGCAGAACCAGACTAAAGGCCTTTGTGTGATGCGGGGCGAGCATAAATTTATTCTGCCATTATCATTTTTTCGGAAAAGATGAAGATCGGCACTCTGGCCATTACAATCCTGTTCTGAATGGCGAGATAGATCGGTCGCCTATCACAAGGAATTTTTGAGGATGTTCAAGTGAAGATTTTGACTTCATATTTCCCGTCGAATTTTGGGTGTTGGATGTGGAGGAAGACATGAATGTACTGGCTTATCTATGAGCCCATTCCTATCACTTTGGAAAACATTGGAAGTAGATATAGCAAACTGGAGAGCTCACTCTTCGTGTGGGCCTTAAGCGACACATTTTTGTCTATCTATATAATGCTATGAAAAGTCAGTAGAAGATGAGGAACTTGTTATGAAGATGGAGTGCAAAGCGGTGCATGTTGTAGAGGTCCAAAAAGACTTCAGCATTAATTGGTCCCCAATTAGGGGATTTTCTGTTGCGGGTGGATGTTGGTTCTTAACTCATTGGATCACTTTCTAAAGAAGAGACTGCATCAAATTCTAAAGTGAAGGAGAAGAAAACAAAAACTACAGAATTAACCAATTTATTAAAATTTATGATGGATCTTTGAGGTACGTATCTTATTGCTTTTATTGCTTTTTGTTGTTTTATTTTGTTTTAGGATAGAATTATTTTTGTTAGAACTCCATGAATTTTTGCTTTGATTGGTTGGGATTTATTGAACAAATTTTTTGAAATTGAATTGAAAAATTTTATGGTATTAATTCTGGTGAAGACTAATTAGTCTATGATAAAGAACCTTCCTTTATGCATGACCATTTGACTTGAGAGTTTGAGTAATAGAGGATTATAATGTGGTGCTTGTTTAGCCGTGATTCATCTTTATTTGCCCGGTGAGACTTGAGCTTTAATTCTTTCATGTGTGATATCATCATTGTGTATGTGTTTCTAGAACTTACTCTTGTCTTCTTGAGTCTACATAGTGACCTTAGAGATAGGGGAAGATGTTAGGCAAACTGTTGTTAGCCTCATTTTTACCCTAAACACTAACCTTATTATATAATAATACCTTAATAGCCAAGTTTGAGCTATAGCCAATCTTTAACATCCAAGCTAATCAGGGGTTGGGAATCCTAGACTCTAGAATTGTTGAGCTATGAAAAGAAGAGTTTGTTGTTGAAAGAAATTGGTCGTGTTTAGCTTATCAAGTTGAAGAAGTTGGTTGTACTTAGAAAAAAAAAAAAAGAAAGAGAGAAAGAAATAAAGAATGAAAGAAAAGAAAGAAAGAAAGAAAAAGAAAAGAAAGAAAAAAAGAAAAAAATAGTATATAAAAGAGAATAATTAGAATCTTTGGAAGTTTGGAAGAAATTAGACAAAGTCTAGTTATTGATGAGAAGTGTTTTTGGTGAATGGTTGAAGTTGAAAGTGGATTGTGTAATGTCTTGGAATTTCATCTTTTGGAATTAGTCCTTTGGCCAAAATGTGCCTACCTTTGAGCCTACATTATAACTAAACAAAAGACCTTTGGGACTCTAGATTTATGGTCACACGAGAAGTGGGGAGAGGTTAGACATTGGCAAAGCCTATGGTAAACCATGCATTTTTGATTGATTTGAGTGTTACTTGATATCTTATACACTTTGAGTGAGGTGAATAAACACACGTATATACATCTCAAGGTGAAGCATGAATTCAAGGTGATATACGAGTTAGTAGTAAAAGTGCATTAGGCGGCTTAACTTAGTGGAATTTGTATTGTGATATGCTCTTTTATTTCAATATTCTTTGAGACGATGATGATGTCTAAAATTCTTTTTGAATCTGGTTTCTTCTAAGTTATTTTCTTCATTGCTCAAAGGACTTGCAATTGTTTGGTTGGGAGTTGATTCTTGGATTTTACATGATTTTAGAGGGTAGTTTTATTGTTGTACTTATGCGGCAGTTAGAATATAAAAACAGGTAGCATAGGAGTTATGCCTTCTATAGGTCTGGTTTGTGGTTGAATGAGAAAGAGATATGAATATGAATTTGAATAAGTTTATTGCTTGGACTTACCAACCAAATCTTAGATTAATTATATACCCCTTTTCCCTTGCATGTATTAATTCTGCGGTTGTTTTTACTTTGATATACCAATTACATTTGCTGTATACTTGATGTCCTTGTGGTTTAAAGATATTAATCCATGACATAGCTGCATGTGCTTTTTGTAAATATAAATACAAAAACTCATCCCTTATTGAATTCAAAAGATGGCTGAGACCAAATATAAAAACATTCATTTCAAATTTAGGGTGGTAAAACATAACATAGCATAAGATGTATCTAAATCAAGGATAGAAATTGGTGGGCCAACACTTCAAACTCATCAGGAACTCCACCCTGATTCCAGTTAGTAAAGGATCTTGCAACTTCAGTTGATCCTAACTCGATTCCTCTTGACATGCCAAAAGTGTTCTGGATGCCGGGCGAACCATCTGTCCTCTGTCGCCACAATTGAAGTAGTTGAAAAATCCCACTTCTATGTTCTGCCATTGCTTTATCATCTGGCTAGGGTGTGGATTGTTAGTGCACATAAGCTGGCCTTGTGCCCTGTAAGCTCATTGTATCTGTGAGCTTCTTCAGCTTTTCTTCCACAAACTGATCCAAACCATTTAGCTGCCTCACATCTACTCATTGAAGATTCCACCTTCAAAGAGTCGAGTCATGAGGAACCCATTTCTGTTTATCATTCTTCTTTGAAGTTTAGCAATCTATCGGTCATGCTTTTCAATTTATCACTCAAGAATTTATCATCAGAACCATTTTCTGGGTCCGGCTCTTTGGAGCAGGGCCCTGAACTTCATGAGTCCATTCATAACCTGATCATGAGAGGGCCACAGGGTTGAATGTGACTCTTCGGGTCATTAACGATGATAACTATCTCTACGCCACACAACACTGATAGCTCATGTGCTTTCTTGAATAAGCTATCAAGTCTTCTTTTGAAAGTAGATTTTCTGACTCTCTCACTCAAAATTTGTGTATGCTTTGTTTTTCTGGCGAGGCATGTTTAGTGGATTGACTGTTTTTTTCTGCAATGATTCCACTAGTATATATAGGAAAAAATAGTTCAATTCTACACTTGATATAATATTGTAATAATTTCGATTTCCTTTCTTTACCCTTGTATTGTGTATAAATAAGTTTGAACGGTCTGATATGGTAAGTTCCCGAATTAGTCATTGAATTCAGAATTATACATATGAAGCATATGCAATATTTATGTCAGTTAGTATGATCCAAGAATAGTAGATATAAAATTCATTGAAAACGACTTTGAATGCCGGAAGAATTTTGTTGTGAAATTATATTAATTTGTTTTGTTACAATAGATAGGAATCATAAATGGTAAATCTTTAACATATAATATGACTTTGACAGTCAAATACCCATTTTGGCATTCCTAGGAATTCTTTCATTGTAACATGTGACCTTTTTTCATATTATTGAATAACGAATAACTTCATATATCGACTATGATTAAACTTAAACCTCTAATTAATTTCTCTAACTTGTTAGATTATGGGATGGTAACTCTGATCAATTGCCAAACACACTATTCTGTATCATCTATTTGGTTCGGCCTTTATGATAAACAAGCTCTGTCACAGCCTTATTAGCTAGAACCAGTTTAGTTCATTTGAGGGTTTTAAACTTTGGTATTCATTTTGCTCAAACTAGATTCATGAAATTGCTTTTCTGTAGCTAATGAAAATTGTTCTTTATAAAGGTTACATTGCATATAGTAGTTGGTTGATCACAACATGTGTAAATGGCTGTATAGTGATGCAAAAGACTTTATGTTGAGACATCACGTTAAGTATTTATTTGTATCTTTGAATTATGCAAATTTTGTACTCCCTCCGTCCACCGGTAACGTCCGTTTGTTATTTTTGTCCGTCACCAACAAATGACACCTTTGCTTTTTAAAAAAAAACTTTTAATAATGGACTCCATATTCAACTAACTTTATCTCAATCACGTTTTATTATAAAACTACTACTCCACCAACTATTTCCACTCATTTTTCACTACATTTCTTAAAAGTCATGTCCGGTCAAACATGGTCTTGTATTCGTGGAGGATGGAGGGAGTAATGTCTTGGCAGGAATCAAGATTTTATTTCTGAATTTTGACCGCGAAGATGAGTTCAAATATGATCTTGTGTCGAATATATATCATGAATAATTGATGTCCCAAATCAACTCGTTGTCAAGACTTTATTAGTATTATTTGAGGGCTTGTTTTTAAAATTAGTTAATTTAAGTTTAAATTCGAAGAAATTAGCTAGCAAAGCTTCTATTTCAACGGAGAACCAAGTTGATCATTAAAATGTGCATAATTTTAGAATGTACACTTGAATCATTTTGAATGAATAGGGAATTATAATCGATTGCTTTTTTTATAAAATGAATCAAATCAAAGAAGAATAAAACACGCGTGAAATCTCAATAATATGACTAAAAATTTGCATGTTGTAGTTAATAAAAAGGGTTCAACAATATAAAAGAAGTAAATAGAATCCTTAAATCCGGATCGTAGTTATTTGAATTAGGTTATCGTTGAATGTCAAAATTTAATTAGCATGGAATGGGCCAACAAAATTGGTTAAACCCACGTGATTAATTTTAATTAATCCACCATTGTTGGTCGGTTTAAGTAAAGCCTTACCTGGCTGGATACACTTAAATCTGACGATAATATAAATATTTTAGCTTGTATACATAACATTACGATTCATTTTCTCTTTATATAGTAGCATTCAATTTATTATAAGGTGCGGGAATGGTGACTCTACACGTATGTTTTTATCACGGATTATGTAAATTAATAAGGAAAGAATGCACAAAATTATGATGATAACTAACGATATTATATTAAATTTGTTTAGTATTTGGAATACAAAAATTATGTACAACTTAGCAAAGCAAAGAAAATAAAACATAAAATTAATTTAAGCAATTACTTTCATATGGAAAAGTGTGTGGCTGAATTGTTTCTGTCATACTGTGCATCTGGTATCTCATTTTTAAGTTATTTGAATTATATTTTTATTAGTTGTTACAAGATCTGGGCGGCCAGCCAGTACATGATCATCGGTGAGAAGATCTAATTAATTACGAATTAATTAATCAATAACACACACACACACATTAACATAAGTCTGTTGATTGTTATTTGGTGCTCTCATTTTCCAAATTAAATAATTGCGTGTATTAATCACCTTTATTTTAGCATCATGCTGGTCAAATGGAAGCCTTGTTGAATATTTTTGTAGTGAAGAGATGGAGCAGAAGCCGACAGTATTGTAGTATAATCATTTTTCTAACCTTCTTACTATCAAATATTTTTCTTTCTAATACTTCTATGGTTTTCCGTCCGCCCACCAGATTATTTACGCAATATTATCCGTATTCACTTGATATGTACGATTTGTGACTCAATATATTGACAATTTATGATATATGAGTACAAATTTACAGATCAATATATAAAAAGTATTACGTATATTTATTTGTTAATTAATCAAATATGTGATCCATTACTACTCTAACATTTGGATCAAATTGAAAAAATAGTACTCCTAGTATAAGCTCTAGGATCGTCCATTGTTATGTTTACGTGTGATTAAAGGTTATGTCAAATGTCTAGTTTAATCTCTTGTTCGATTGTTTTTTCCTCAAAAGTCTAGCCTGTAATTTGAAAATAGATCATGCATCCCGGATCCAATCAAATTACATCTTAATTACACGCATGTTTTCTCACTAAAGTAGATTCACATCAAGGTTTTTGAGTGTTACTAAAGTAAGAATTCGATTAATTTTCAGACATTCTTCTTGAACTTCAAACTTTCTAAGACCAACTTTAGTCACTCAGTACTTTCCCACATGAATTGTGGTTTTTACTTACTCCAAAATCAGGTCCAACCTGGTTCTAGGAAACTGCAAACACACATGGTCAATGCAATTAAAAAAACAATATTTATATTCTTGAATGCAATCTCATGCAAGCATGCTATATGGATTCAAATACTCTCTCTATATAAACCCCATAACAAGAATTTCATTATCACACAGATTAACACATTGCACATTCAAAGTCAAACTCCAAACCCAAAGTTTTCAATCTCCTCCCACTCACATCTACAATGGCAAAAACAATCACCTTCCTAGCACTCTCCCTTGTTGCCCTTACCCTAGTTCAAGCCCGGCACCGTCTCCCCACGTCGGGCTCGATCCGGGCAAGGGCATTCATTTTTGGGGGCG
>NC_062970.1:8607870-8644552 GCF_023119035.1 Salvia hispanica | reverse complement strand
ATTTTTGTTAGAACTCCATGAATTTTTGCTTTGATTGGTTGGGATTTATTGAACAAATTTTTTGAAATTGAATTGAAAAATTTGGTAGTAATTTGGGTGAAGACTAGTCGTCTATGATAAAAGAACCTTCCACTTTATCACATGACCATTGACTTGAGAGTTTGAGTAATAGGATGCATAAGTAACGAATTGCTTGTTTGTCGTGATTCATGCTATTTGCCCAGTGAGACTTGAGCTTTAATTCTTTCATGTGTGATCTATCATCAATTGTGTATGTGTTTCTAGAACTTGCTCCTTGTCTTCTTGAGTCTACATAGTGACCTTAGAGATAGGGGAAGATGTTAGGCCATTGTTGTTAGCCTCATTTTTACCTAAACACTAACCTTATTATATAATAATACCCTTAAATAGCCAAGTTTGAGCCTATATTGTCTTTTCTTTGTCAAGCTAATCAAAGGGGTTGGGAATCCTAGACTCTAGAATTGTTGAGCTATGAAAAGAAGAGTTTGTTGTTGAAAGAAATTGGTCGTGTTTAGCTTATCAAGTTGAAAGTTGGTTGTACTTAGAAAAAAAAAAGAAAGAGAGAAAGAAATAAAGAATGAAAGAAAGAAAGAAAGAAAGAAAAAGAAAAGAAAGAAAAAAAGAAAAAAAATAGTATATAGAGAATAATTCAAGATCTTTGGAAGTTTGGAAGAAATTAGACAAAGTCTAGTTATTGTTGAGAAGTGTTTTGGTGAATGGTTGAAGTTGAAAGTGGATTGTGTAATGTCTTGGAATTTCACATCTTTTTGGGAATTTAGTCACTTTAGCCAAATATTACCCTACCTTACCAAAGAGCCTACATTATAACCTAAACAAAAGACCTTTCGGACTCTAGATTTATGGTCACACGAAGTAGAGGAGAGGTTAGACATTGAGCAAGCCTATGTTAAACCATGCATTTTTGATTGATTTGAGTGTTACTTGATATCTTATACACTTTGAGTGAGGTGAATAAACACACATATATACATCTCGAGTGAAGCATGAATTCAAGGTGATATACGAGTTAGTAGTAAAAGTGCATTCGGCGGCTTAACTTGATGGAATTTGTATTGTGATATGCTCTTTTATTCCGTATTCTTTGAGACGATGATGATGTCTAAAATTCTTTTTGAATCCAAGTTTCTTCTAGTTATTTTTCTTCATTGCTCGAGGACTTGCAATTGTTTAAGTTTGGGGGAGTTGATTCACTTGGATTTTACATGATTTTAGAGGGTAGTTTTATTGTTGTATAACTGCAGCTTGATTAAGAATATAAAAACAGGTAGCATAGGAGTTATGCTGCCTTCTATAGGTCTGGTTTGTGGTTGAATGAGAAAGAGATATAGATATGGGAATTTGAATCCAGTTTATTGCTTGGACTTATAGCCGTCTTAGAATTAATTATATACCCCTTTTTCCCTTGCATGTATTAATTCTGCGGTTGTTTTTGCTTGATGTATATAATTACATTTACATGCATACTTGATATCCTTGTGGTTTAAAGATATTAATCTGCATGACAATAGCTGCATGTGCTTTGTAAATATAAATACAAGAAACTCATCCCTTATTATGAATTCAAAAAGATATATTGAGACCAAATATAAAAACATTCATTTCAAATTTAGGGTGGTAAAACATAACATAGCATAAGATGTATCTAAATCAAGGATAGAAATTGGTGGGCCACACACTTCCAAACTCATCAGGAACTCCACCCTGATTCCAGTTAGTAAAGGATCTTGCAACTTCAGTTGATCCTAACTCGATTCCTCTTGACATGCCAAAAGTGTTCTGGATGCCCGGGCCGAACCATCTGTCCTCTGTCGCCACAATTGAAGTAGTTGCAAAATCGCCACTTCTATGTTCTGCCATTGCTGTTATCATCTGGCTATGGTGTGGATTGTTAGTGCACATAAGCTGGCCTTGTGCCCCTGTAAGCTCATTGTATCTGTTTTCGAGCTTCTTCAGCTTTTCTTCCACAAACTGATCCAAACCATTTAGCTGCCTCACATCTAGCTCATTGAAGATTCCACCTTCAAAGAGTCGAGTCATGAGGAACCCCATTTCTGTTTCGTCATTCTTCTTTTGAAGTTTCAGCAATCTATCGGTCATGCTTTTCAATTTATCACTCAAGAATTTATCATGCAGAACCATTTTCTTGGGTCCGGGCTCTTTGGAACGAGCCATGAACTTCATGAGTCCATTCATAACCTGATCATGAGAGGGCCACAGGGTTGAATGTGACTCTTTCGGATCATTAACGATGATAACTATCTCTACGCCACACAACACTGATAGCTCATGTGCTTTCTTGAATAAGCTATCAAGTCTTCTTTTGAAAGTAGATTTTCTGACTCTCTCACTCAAAATTTGTGTATGCTTTGTTTTCTGGCGAGGCATGTTTAGTGGATTGACTGTTTTTTTCTGCAATGATTCCACTAGTATATATAGGAAAAAAAAATAGTTCAATTCTACACTTGATATAATATTGTAATAATTTCGATTTCCTTTCTTTACCCTTGTATTGTGTATAAATAAGTTTGAACGGTCTGATATGGTAAGTCTCTGAATTAGTCATTGAATTCAGAATTATACATATGAAGCATATGCAATATTTATGTCAGTTAGTATGATCCAAGAATAGTAGATATATAATTCATTGAAAACGACTTTGAATGCCGGAAGAATTTTGTTGTGAAATTATATTAATTTGTTTTGTTACAATAGATAGGAATCATAAATGGTAAATCTTTAACATATAATATGACTTTGACAGTCAAATACCCATTTTGGCATTCCTAGGAATTCTTTCATTGTAACATGTGACCTTTTTTCATAATTATGTGAATAACGAATAACTTCATATATCGACTATGATTAAACTTAAACCTCTAATTAATTTCTCTAACTTGTTAGATTATGGGATGGTAACTCTGATCAATTGCCAAACACACTATTCTGTATCATCTATTTGGTTCGGCCTTTATGATAAACAAGCTCTGTCACAGCCTTATTAGCTAGAACCAGTTTAGTTCATTTGAGGGTTTTAAACTTTGGTATTCATTTTGCTCAAACTAGATTCATGAAATTGCTTTTCTGTAGCTAATGAAAATTGTTCTTTATAAAGGTTACATTGCATATAGTAGTTGGTTGATCACAACATGTGTAAATGGCTGTATAGTGATGCAAAAGACTTTATGTTGAGACATCACGTTAAGTATTTATTTGTATCTTTGAATTATGCAAATTTTGTACTCCCTCCGTCCACCAGTAATCGTCCCGTTTGTTATTTTTGTCCGTCCACCAACAAATGACACCTTTGCTTTTTTAAAAAAAAACTTTTAATAATGGACTCCATATTCAACTAACTTTATCTCAATCACGTTTTATTATAAAACTACTACTCCACCAACTATTTCCACTCATTTTTCACTACATTTCTTAAAAGTCATGTCCGGTCAAACATGGTCTTGTATTCGTGGAGGGATGGAGGGAGTAATGTCTTGGCAGGAATCAAGATTTTATTTCTGAATTTTGACCGGCGAAGATGAGTTCAAATATGATCTTGTGTCGAATATATATCATGAATAATTGATGTACCAAATCAACTCGTTGTCAAGACTTTATTAGTATTATTTGAGGGCTTGTTTTTTTAAAATTAGTTAATTTAAGTTTAAATTCGAAGAAATTAGCTAGCAAAGCTTCTATTTCAACGGAGAACCAAGTTGATCATTAAAATGTGCATAATTTTAGAATGTACACTTGAATCATTTTGAATGAATAGGGAATTATAATCGATTGCTTTTTTTTATAAAATGAATCAAATCAAAGAAGAATAAAACACGCGTGAAATCTCAATAATATGACTAAAAATTTGCATGTTGTAGTTAATAAAAAGGGTTCAACAATATAAAAGAAGTAAATAGAATCCTTAAATCCGGATCGTAGTTATTTGAATTAGGTTATCGTTGAATGTCAAAATTTAATTAGCATGGAATGGGCCAACAAAATTGGTTAAACCCACGTGATTAATTTTAATTAATCCACCATTGTTGGTCGGTTTAAGTAAAGCCTTACCTGGCTGGATACACTTAAATCTGACGATAATATAAATATTTTAGCTTGTATACATAACATTACGATTCATTTTCTCTTTATATAGTAGCATTCAATTTATTATAAGGTGCGGGAATGGTGACTCTACACGTATGTTTTTATCACGGATTATGTAAATTAATAAGGAAAGAATGCACAAAATTATGATGATAACTAACGATATTATATTAAATTTGTTTAGTATTTGGAATACAAAAATTATGTACAACTTAGCAAAGCAAAGAAAATAAAACATAAAATTAATTTAAGCAATTACTTTCATATGGAAAAGTGTGTGGCTGAATTGTTTCTGTCATACTGTGCATCTGGTATCTCATTTTTAAGTTATTTGAATTATATTTTTATTAGTTGTTACAAGATCTGGGCGGCCAGCCAGTACATGATCATCGGTGAGAAGATCTAATTAATTACGAATTAATTAATCAATAACACACACACACACATTAACATAAGTCTGTTGATTGTTATTTGGTGCTCTCATTTTCCAAATTAAATAATTGCGTGTATTAATCACCTTTATTTTAGCATCATGCTGGTCAAATGGAAGCCTTGTTGAATATTTTTGTAGTGAAGAGATGGAGCAGAAGCCGACAGTATTGTAGTATAATCATTTTTCTAACCTTCTTACTATCAAATATTTTTCTTTCTAATACTTCTATGGTTTTCCGTCCGCCCACCAGATTATTTACGCAATATTATCCGTATTCACTTGATATGTACGATTTGTGACTCAATATATTGACAATTTATGATATATGAGTACAAATTTACAGATCAATATATAAAAAGTATTACGTATATTTATTTGTTAATTAATCAAATATGTGATCCATTACTACTCTAACATTTGGATCAAATTGAAAAAATAGTACTCCTAGTATAAGCTCTAGGATCGTCCATTGTTATGTTTACGTGTGATTAAAGGTTATGTCAAATGTCTAGTTTAATCTCTTGTTCGATTGTTTTTTCCTCAAAAGTCTAGCCTGTAATTTGAAAATAGATCATGCATCCCGGATCCAATCAAATTACATCTTAATTACACGCATGTTTTCTCACTAAAGTAGATTCACATCAAGGTTTTTGAGTGTTACTAAAGTAAGAATTCGATTAATTTTCAGACATTCTTCTTGAACTTCAAACTTTCTAAGACCAACTTTAGTCACTCAGTACTTTCCCACATGAATTGTGGTTTTTTACTTACTCCAAAATCAGGTCCAACCTGGTTCTAGGAAACTGCAAACACACATGGTCAATGCAATTAAAAAAACAATATTTATATTCTTGAATGCAATCTCATGCAAGCATGCTATATGGATTCAAATACTCTCTCTATATAAACCCCATAACAAGAATTTCATTATCACACAGATTAACACATTGCACATTCAAAGTCAAACTCCAAACCCAAAGTTTTCAATCTCCTCCCACTCACATCTACAATGGCAAAAACAATCACCTTCCTAGCACTCTCCCTTGTTGCCCTTACCCTAGTTCAAGCCCAGCACCCAGTCTCCCCACGTCGGGCTCGATCCAGGGCAAGGGCATTCATTGAGTCGCAATGTGAGACGACATTATATTCGAATTTATGTGTAAGGTGTTTATCACCTTATGTTTCTAGCTTCAGCAAAACATTGAGTCACCGGCAGCTAGCCCAGACAGCATTAAAAGTCACCCTGGCCAAAGCCGAGACAACACAAGCCTACATCACCCAAGTGGCCCAAAGGCTAAACCGGACCAAGGGCCCACAGATCCGATCCGTTAGGGAGTGTTTGGATCAGATAAATGATGGGGTGGATCAGCTCACAAGAAGCATCAAAGAGGCACAACACATAAAGGAAGGTGAGGAAAGCAGTGAGTTCACATGGCATGCAAGCAACGTCCAGACATGGATGAGCACTGCATTGACAGATGCAAGCATGTGCATCGATGGGATTTCAGGACGGACCATCGGGGGGAAGACAAAGGCCCTGATCAAAGCTAGAGTTCTTAATCTTCAACAGGTTACTAGCATTGCGCTGGCCTTGTTCAATAGATTTGCTGCAAGATTTAGGGTTGTAAATCCCTAGATTTATGACCCTTTCATGTTTCAAATTTTTGAGCATCTTAGATGCTTTCCAGTTGACTGAATTTGATTTGTTTGTTTTCTGATGGAAATTACAATTATGTGAAAAAGTAACATGTAAAGTATATATACATTGATTCAGGTTTCTAATATTTTTACATAAAAGGTGGTCACCACATATATAATTCTAAATAAAAATCCAACTATCAAATTCTAAATTGAGAAAAATTGTCAGCTTGGAAATGCCACATAAATTCAAGCTCTTTCGTTTGCTATCTTATTCTGTTTCTGAAAATTATACAAACATTTGGAAAATTTTAACTCAAAATTTGATAACCACCACACAAAGTACTATTACAACACCTTGCCACTCTCAACAAGTAAGCAACAAGAAAACTGCATTCCTCAAGCAGTTGCAAAATGTTGCTTGAATTATCTCACCAATAACCCCCTGAACCATAAATCCATCTATCATGGACTTGCCCAAGGAAATACTTTTGGAGACGATGGCAGGCGTGCCGTAAGAACTTCACATCCTGTATCTGTAACCTGCAAGATTCATGTAAAACAATTGTTCTAGTATCTGATATTGGTCAGGAAATTAGACATGGTGCAATACTGATCAATGAAGATTAAACATGTAAACTTCTATGGTGAATGTAGTGATATATAATGAGAACTTGAGCCTTTACCAGAAGTGTATGTTCAAATTGGGCACTGCATTTCCCATCTGCAGTTACAGAAGTCCATCCATCAGGCCACATCCTGTCGCGCCAAACACCTAACATGAAAGTGATTTAGATGAACACAGAAGATTCAAACACAGGGCAAAGGTTTAGCAACTAAATATCTACCAGAATTTATCATAGGTTCAATGGTAAATGTCTGTCCTGCTTTCATCACTCCAACAGCTTTATTTCCTGCTCGGGTTAAGGCCCCATGGGAAAGTGAAGTTACAAGATACTTAAAGATGATATGATACCTATACTCTCGGATCAAGAAAAAATCCTTATGCAAAAGACATCTCATGAGGTCATTTATCTCAGTCATTTGACTTTTTGAACGACAATTCATTAAAACAAACATGCCTTATTAGAAATATCCTCTTAACAAGCATGGTAAAAGTGTAACAGTACAATTCCATTTTTAGGATACTTGCATAATGGGGTATATTTGGAGCACAGTGGAAGAGCTCGCCAATTCCATGACCACAATAAGATTTCACCTGCAGAATGAGACAACATAGCATTTCTATATCAATAATGTCAAAAGTAAGTAAGAATGGAAGTTCATAGATTTACAAACAAGAGAAGCTCAATTACCACAGAGAAACCAGACATAGAAGCATGCCGGCTAATGATTTCCCCCATTTCCCGAAAACGCACCCCAGGTTTAACTATAGAGAGCATGAATAAGACACAATAAACAGTCAGCAGCATGATTCCGCAGATATTTAAAGCAGGGAAGCGAATGAACTTATGAAAGTAATAAACACTAGCAGCAACCATTAATTTAGAGATCACATGATCATTGAGTGAGAATTTGAGAAGTACACACGAAAATTGGGAAATCCAGAGAAAGAGAGCTAAATAATAAAAGAATGATGTACGAGACACAAAAGGGGCAAACACTTACCAGCTGCTATTGCTTTATCCAAGCATTCATATGTACACTGAACCAGCCGTTTAGATGCTTCATCAACATTACCCACAAAGAATGTTTCATTCAAGTCACCTGCATAAGCAGGCAAGCAAGAAAATATTTAGTCTGTACATAATGAACATATACATAATAACTATGATCTTGGGTTGGCTATGAATATCCTTACCATGTACCCCTTTATAATACACAGTCACATCTACATTTACAATATCACCATCCTCTAATATCCTGAACGACAGAAACAAATGCGAGTGAGAATGTACTTTCCCTGTATAGAATGATCACCCATGTTCATTACAAGTATTATACACAATGCCTGGGCCTATGGCGTTTTTACATACTCCATTCGTCCCTGAAGAGTATGCACTATTTCCTTTTTTGTCCGTCCCCAAAGAGTATGAACATTCCAATTTTGGAAACTCTCTTCTCTCTAATGAGATAGGACCCATTCTCCACTAGCAATATTTAAAAAACTTTCACTATCTCTCTTTCTTACTTTACCAGCCAATAATGCATTAAAACCCGTGCCGAACCCAAAGTTCATACTCTTTGGGGACGGAGGGAGTATATCTCAAAAGCAAAAGGTTGGCTTCATGGATGGTCCCAAGTGCTTGGGTCGAGGAGAAACAAGTTAAAGAGCAGCAGGAAAGTATTGAGGATTCATATGACCAAGTCACGAGAAGTGCATCAGATCAGACACCATATTTATGTGCTACACACTAGCACCTATCATACATATTTTTCTTGAATGAGTTCACAACATACCTTGCATCAGGAATCCCATGGCAGATAACTTCATTTACTGACCTGAGAGAGTTAAGAGTTCATATTGTGATGTATTTAGGGACTGCGAAGTGAATAATAGAAAAATTCAGAGTAAGGAATACCTACGTGCAGCAAGACTTTGGAAAGAAATGATAATTTAAAGGAGATGGATATCCTCCTGCACGAAAATTTAAAGTAAACACAGAAACACTATCTTCCAAAGAAACAACAAAATTCAGCAGGTAGAGATATACAGTGTGAAATGTGACTATGTGAGGGATGTAATTGTAAATCATACCAGCAGCAATAGTTGCTTCATGAACAACAGCATCAATCTCATCAGTAGTAATTCCAGGTCTTACTATCCGAGCAGCAGCATCCAAAACTTCCCTTGCAATCTGGAGGTAAGAATGCAAGGTTTAACAAGAAGTCAAAACTAGAATGCTGAATATATATTCTATACTGTATGCATAAAACAATAATAATGACTCTCGAGAAGACAAGTTGCAGTGAAATTTTGTTCCAGGCTTTCAGCTATACATTTACCAAGCGAGAGGTTTTTCTACTAACTTATTAGTGTTTAGTGTTTGGCTGCGTGCATGGTGTGTGTTTCTCCTCCAACTCCCATATTTTCAATTAGATGAACATGTATGCATAATTTTTTTATTGGGAACAGAACAATCAAGATGCTTACCCGGCAAGTTTCTCTCATTCTCTCAATTTGCTCTGGAGTCTTGATCTTCATAAATTATATCATGGAACGCAAATGGATTAGTCATATCCAGTTCACCAAAAATAACAAGTCAGACTGTCAAAAGTGCACATAACTCAGAGACTGCTGACTACCTCAACAACATGTTGCAGATCACTGTTGGGCTCAATTTTTGGAATTCCCTGAAAATGATTGAAAATGTAGATGTCAATGCACTTGATATAGGCAGGAGAATTAGCAGAATAGCAAGGATGTCCTTTAACTGGAGAAAGTCCTAGTGAACATCAATCAACCTAATACCTAAATAAGCCATTAATACTATATACAGTATAAAAATAAAAAATTCGAAGACACAGTTATATAAACTAAGAAACTTACATCAATAGCCCAGTCAGGTAGATCAATATGAGCAGGCACAAAACGTTTCTGCGATATTGGATATGGCCTTAATGGTCTGAAAAGGAAGAGTAAAAAACAGAGTAAAAGTTGAGCTAAATTTTTGTAGTTGGAGAAGAAGCATTCTTTTTAGAGGGGTGGGATAGGAGTTGAAGTAATTATTACCCTGTCCAGTCAAAATACGGCATTTTTGGTGTCCGAGATTGTCCTTTGCGCATGCAGTAAAGCCAGCCATCATTGGGCAGGCCCGAATTTCTTTCACTAGAATTTTCAGATGCAGGGGAAGAATTTGAATTTGAGTGAACAGATTTATGAGAACTCCAGGATGCCTTGAAACAGTCTTGGGAACTGGAAGGACAATGATTTCTATCAATAATAGGCATTAACATCAATATTGCAGCCAATTCCATACTGAATGGAAGCCCAATTAACATTAGTGTGTCATACATTCAATGTCAGACTGTCTTCTTAGAGGATAATACGTCTAAAACCAACTAGATACTCCATTCCAATAAATTAAACTCTCAATTATCATTTATCATCATCTGACCTACTTTATTTGTCTAATATACTAACTGTGAACAATTTCTAAGCTCAAAAAACATATATGATCCAATTTCAACGAACATACAACTAGCAGTTAGTGAAAATCTAGGTCCGGTTCATCCAAAAAAATACTTCTTTCCAAAAGTGGAGCCAAAGAACGAACCAGAAAGCGGCACCTTGACGAGGAAGCTTTAGTTGTACGCACTTGGGGCATCTGTAAGCAGCAAAAACCAACATGAATAGAGCACAGACCATAGCACGCCAACACACTGATCAAATTTCCAAAACATTGATAGTAATAAATCTATAACTAATAAAGAAAAAACCCACCGGCAGTCACCAGCAAAGCAAATTAACGAAACAATACATCATTTTCCATGCAAAATGAGATTATATTCAAGGGTTGCGATTAAGATTCAATCCACGCCGTAAATGATAAAATTAAAAATAGCAGAGAAAATGAAGAAAGAATTTCATAATTCATACTGCAGATGAGCTGGTTCGCCGCATCTAGCACAAGATAAGCCCGTGTTTTCTACAGCATCTGATCCACCTGCCATCTTTTTTCTAACTGCATCAACCACAAATTCATTAGAAAAATATTAACAGATACCTCCACTCATCCAATGCTTATCGAAATCAAACAGTATGCCGAGATTATTACCTTAGCAATTGTGCGTTTTAGAGAAAAATAAGACGACTAGGGTTTTTGGGCGAAATTCTCAAAACAGAGTGTTTCTTTTCACTCTGGACAAAGGGAAGGGAAAGATGCATATCATCATATTAAAACATATTTTGATTTGATAATGTATTTTCTTGTAAAATTATTGCAATCAACATTTATTTATTCATTCATAGTAAACCTTTTAGATAGCAGAACTATCATTTTTGTAATTTAGTTTTTCGTAAAAGAATTTACATTAGACACTTAAATTTTTATTTTTTATTGCATCTATTTAAGTACTTATTGTAAAATCTCCTTCCGTCCCCAAAGAATATGAACAATAGTAGAAATAATATTAGTGGAAAGTAAGGTTTATATTATTGTAATGGTATAGGTTGTTAATGGTGATGGTATAGTTGTAAATAAAATAATGTATAAGGGTAATATTTTGTTCGACTTTTTCAAAATAAAAAAGTTCATATTTTTCATGGATAGACAAAAAAGAAAATAGTTCATACTCTTTGGGAATGGAGGGAATACGAAAAAAAATCCATTACAAAAATAAAATATATTTTTAAGTATTTTTTAAATGAGGGCAAAATTGTCGATAAACTATATATCCACTAATATGCTTCATTCAAAGAATTTCAAGAATAATACTCCCTCCGTCCCATTAAAGATGACCCACTTTTTTTTTTCCCAACCAAGATGACTCATTACTTAAAATGGAAACATCTTTATCTCTACTTTATCCCCTCTCTCTTACTTTACTCTCTCCATTTAACACACAAAATAAAGTTGCATAAAATCTCGTACCGCCCAAGAAAGAGGTCATCTTCCTTGGAACGGATGGAGTATTAAATACTTCATCGAGTCACCTTCTTTGTGATTTTTGTTTCAGTCAATTTTCATTTTACTTTTTTTTCTTATTTTTTTCTTTTATCATTTTGTTATTCTTTTTTTCTTCTCATTATGTATTCTAAAACATTTAAAATCATATTGAATTTAATAACTTCTAAATATTGATTGTGGTAAATTAAAGATATGATTATGTTATTATTATTTTATATAACTATGAATCTAAGTTTTAAATACATGAGTGATTATTGGATTAAATCCTAAAATATTGGATTTGTACCAAAAAATTATCTTAAATTTTTTCAATATAGAGTGAACTATATAAATAGTATATGATATTTGTCTCACATAAAATGGTACATGATTTTTGTTTTATACCATTTTTGGTTCTTGTGACAAAAATAACCCTAAGTGCCAAGAATGTGATTTTTGAGCCATAGAGGGTATACATGGAAATTTCAATTAAATACAAAAAATGTGATTTTTTTCCCCTTTCTTCTTTCCTTTTTTTCTTAGTTTCTAGAGTAAAGGCTAAATGTGGTCCCTAACATATGGTCGTTTTATCAATTTGGTCATTAACATTATCTTTTTTATTATTTGATCCCTCACAAATAAACTCGGACCCGAATCGGTCCTCACTTAACAAAACCGTCAAAAAATAGACGATGACCGCAATTTGACTATATTAAATTACTAATGGTAATTAATTATACCTAATTATAATTCTTTTCCTATTAGCAAAATTGGAAAAAAGATAGTATCAGTTGCAAAATGAAATGAATAATTTGTAATTTAATAGGAATTAAGAATTATAATTAGGTATAATTAATTACCATTAATAATTTAATATAGTCAAATTGCAATCACCGTCTATTTTTTGACGGTTCTGTTAAGTGAGGACCGATTTGGGTCCGAGTTTATTTATGAGTGACTAAATAATCAAAATGATAATGTTAAGGACCAAATTGATAAAACGACCATATGTTAGGGACCACATTTGACCTTTACTCTAGTTTCTATTTCCTCTTCTTTCTTTTTTCTTTCTTTTCTTTAATTTTTTAGTATTTTATATATGCACCTAATTCACATTCACAATTTAAACTATAGAAAAACCACCTAATTAAATCAATAGTTTAAACTAATAAAATCAATTAAATATTTTTAATTTGTTTTATACCTATTTAAAAATATTCAATCATTTACATCATTATAAATATAATTCATAATTTTAGATTTTATTATGATTATATTGATTAGTTATTAATAAGATAAAATAATAATATTAATTATTATTCTTATTATAATTTAATATTATATAATTCATATTTAAATAAGTTATTATGAATATTTATTAATTACGAGTTATTATTATTATTATTATTATTATTATTATTATTATTATTATTACTCCATCTGTTCCATAGTAATAGAGACATTTTGCCATTTTGGTACGTTCCACAGAAATAGAGTCATTTCTCTTTTTAGTAAAAGTCAACACATTTTTCCACATACTTTACTCTCTCTTACTTTCTCTCTTCATCTCTCTACCTTTTTCATTTTCCACTTTATTCTTCCTTTACTTAACTCATCTAACAAAATTTTTCTTAATCTCCGTACCAAAAAGAAACGTCTCCATTACTATGGAACGGAGGGAGTATAATATAATAATAATTAAATACTCCATCCGTCCCAGATTTATAGTCACATTTTGCCATAAAAGTCCGTCCCACATTTATAGTCACATTTAGAATTTTCCATATTTGGACATAAAATTTTACCCCATTATTCACTAAAATTACACCCAAATGCCATTATCTACATTAAAATAAATCAAAACAAAAATAAAAAATCCAAAATTCAAAAAGGGACCCACCTTCAACCAACTCATTTCATTTATTACACACTCCATCATCCCACTTCATTTATTACACACTTCATCATCTCACTCCACCATCTCATTTCATTTATTACATACTCCACCTCTCACTTCATTAATTACACATTCCACCAATTCCTTAAAACTCGTGCCATAACTAAATGCGACTATAAATCTGGGACGGAGGGAGTATAATAAAACTATAACTATAATTAAGTATGAGTCATAAGTTGAGATACATTAAAAAAAATAAATTAAATATTAATTTAAAACCTCATAATAATGATGTTAATAATAATAAATAAAGTATAGAAGAAAAAAGATAGAGAAGATATATATATCATTTTTTAACTCCTCTTTTCGTGTATGCCCAAAAATGCCCTCCACGACTAAAATGTGAAAATGTGATTTTTAGGGGGTCTTTTAGAATGAAAATTAGTATTAGGTACTAAAAAAGTGACTTTTAGATAATAAAAACGATATAAAACAAAGATCAGGTATCATTTTTGTGCGAAAGTAAAAGATCATGTACTATTTATATAGTTCATTCTTCAATATATTAATAAAATTCCCAAAAATAAATATATCAGATTGACAATAATATTTTAATAAAAATAATACTCCCTCCGCCCAGAAAAAACAGATCACTTTTGCCATTTTGGGACGTCCACAAAAAATAGATCACTTTCTAAAAATGGAAAGTTTATCTCTCATACTTTTCCCACTTTTTCTTCCCTCTCTCATACTTTATTCACTTGTTCTCCCTATCTCTCTTACTTTACCTACTTTTTCTCTTCATCTATCTTACTTTACCAATTCTACATTAAAACCCGTGCCGAACAACAATAGATCTATTGTTTGTGGACGGAGGGAGTATGTAAAAGCATTTATCAACACAATTTAAAAAGGACATATTTAAATAATTTTGGATTTTGGATTTTTGTAATTAATTTAATTTAAATTTAAATTTTGAGAAAATTAAACCTTCATTAATAGAATTACTTCAATTATAGTTAGGACTTGTAAATATACCGAAAAAACGGCATATCAATCGTATGATACCGTATAAAAAATATTGAATTTCCGGTATACCAAAAATTCGGTACGATACAATACCGCATCGTAAGTTTTCGATACGATAACGATATGAATTTTCCTTTTACCGCGGTATATCGTTTTATATCGAATATACGATATATATCGATATTATCGGTATACCGAAATATTACAAAAATGAATACACATTGAATTATCGATACTATACCGTTTATACTGATAATAATAATAATACTATAATTTAGTTTTTTAAGATTAAAAGTTTAAATCATAAATAGATATTCATTTAATTTATTTATATATGCAAAAATATTTATTGGAAACCCTAAAATCATAAATAGATATCCATTTAATTTCGATATACCGTTCAGAACGGGGTACCGAAGTTCTGTACAATATACCGAATTTCGATACGGTAACTGTATAGATATTAAATTTAGGTATACCAAAATCCGATATGCCGAAACTTTCGATACGGTAATGATATAAAATTCTTTGATACTGATATTTTCGATACGATAACGATATAAAATTTTCGATACAATATACCGTATCGACCCAGCCCTAGACAATCCTATGCTATCAAGATTGTTCCCTTATGCAATCTCTGTGAAAAACATATCTTCCCGTGTGCATTTTATTCTTCTCATTTTTTATTTATTTTGTTGGTATTTATTTACATATGCAATCTTTATTTTGAGAAAAAAATGTCAGCAATATTTATTTTTTCTTGTTAGCAGACATTATTTCAAATTTATCCAATCATCTTAAGATTGCATATAATTTGTTTTTTTTTTTTTAACAATGAAACTAAGTCACTCTTTCATGTTTCATCCAAACATGTTATTTTCTTATTTTGTTTTTTTAGTTATCTGATATTATTTCAAATTCATTCTTCTCTTATTTTATTTCTTTTGTTGTTAACTATTGAACTACTCTTTCAAGTTCATCCAAATACGTTGTTATCTTATTCCGTCTTTTGTTTATTGTGAGATTAGGCTCTTTCAAGATCTTCCAAACATCTTAAGATGTTACAAGGCTTGGGTTGAGCAATCTGTACCTAGATTTTGCATGCACCGAACAGTTGAAACGTATTCATAAACAATACAACTTTGAATGTGGAAAGTCTCCCACACACTTCCTCTATCTAACTCATGGAGGAGTGTGAAGGGTGAGTGTTTAGTGGAGTAATTTTTATTGATATGAATTTGTCTACCCTGCTATCCTTGAAGAAACTTGATGTTGAAACTGTCTTCGTTGACTGCTTAAAAGGATTGGAGTATATTCACTCCAAAAATATCTCATACACGACGACATATCATCCCCCTAAGGGTTGGGAATTATACCAATATATCGGAATACCGGACTTACCGTACCAAAAAAATACTGAAAATACCGATTTTTCGGTGTACCATAGTTTTCGGTACGGTAACGGTATTAGATTTCCTATACTGCGGGTATACTGAATCTTTGGTATACCGGTATATACCGACATACCAAAACGTTGATATATACCGACTGTAACAATCCAACTTTTCTTATCATTTTAGTTGTTCTCGAAAGGACGTAAATTTTCAAGCCGAATTAAATCTTTGTTTGCTTTCAACTCTTAAATGATAAGAAAAGTTGGGAGATTTAATGGGATATTAAAGCAATATCCCATTAAATCTTTGTTTGCTTTGAAGCCGAATTAAATCTTTATTTTAATTCACCGATCAATATCCCATTAAATCTCCCAGCAAATATGCACGATTTATACATGTCTCCTTTCCATTTTCTCTTCCAAATTCACAAATAAAATTCAAGCAAAGAAATGAGGGAATGAGCAGAAAATTTCCAAGAGGGTTTATAAAGCTTTCCCATGAAGTTTCAATTTAGAATAGGCAATCTTCTGTCTCAACTTTTTATTTAATTTTATTTTCTATATCATTACATAAAGCATAACTTACATAAATTATAAAGAACAAATCATCAATTATCCCAAATCCACCACCACCAAAGCTACTGAACTTGACAACAATAAAGGCATAGCTTGTCAGCAAACTTGAAGTCCCATAACTTGAACATGATAATTTTCAAACCTTAGTTAAATGTAAAAGAAACAAAAAGAGCAAGAGTAAAGACGTAACTTCTGGTCAAGGGGTTGACCGACGACAGCGCAAATCCGAGCAGACAGCAACAAGCCGCGACAATGAGAGCTCGGCAGTGAGTTTCCACGGAAGGCGACGACGACGAGCTTGCTGGAAAAATGGGCGCTCATTGTGAGAGACGGCGTGGCCCTGTGCAGAGGAGATGTACATGGCGCTGTGAACGGCCGAGCAGCTGGAGGCGGGCCGGAGACTTTGCAAATCCAGAAACCAGCATTGGCGAGGTGGAATTGGCTGGAGACGGCACTGAGACGCCAAGCGTTGAGAATCACTAAGAGAGAGAAGTAGAGACTTGGTTCTCTATGAATTTCACACCTGAAAGAGATGAGAAACAGAGGTGCGCCAATGAGGAGTCACCAACGGCCTGATGGCATCGGCTGGAGCACTCGTCGGCGGCGGTGGTTGAGAGAAAGAGGAAGAGAAGCAGATATGCGATTCTGTGGTTTTCAAATTGTTGGAGAAGGGGAAGACGGACGTGTAAAATTTGATGAACTAATTTAGTTATGTTGGACTCCCTTTGGCAAATTAATTAAGTAATTGAAAGGGACTTGGGCCATGTACACATGTGACCGTGGAAGGTGGCCACCTTCTATGACACAAAGATGATGTAGGGGAAGTCGTTGGGATGTGGCCACCTCTCCAGCTGGAAAAAGATGTAGGTGACCGTGGAAGAGCACCATCTCCATGGCACTTGGTGTTTAGATATGACAGAAGTACATAAAGAACATAGATATGCGTTAAACCCTAAAGCAGAAATCATTGGAAAGATGTAAAGACAATAGCTTTCAAATTAAGATTAAATTTTTTTCTATAAGTACCAACTCAAAAAAACAAAATCAGAAAGCTTAAATCATAATGAACATGGAAAAGATGCTGTCGGACATCGCCACAGGCCGGCAGGGCTGGTGAAGGAGGGTGACCGGTGAGGCAACGCAGTGGATCGGCGAGGGAATGTGGTATGCCACATTAGGCAGAATGAAGGTAATCTTGCTACATAAATAACCATATCATGAGCCATTAAATAAAATGCAGAAACTATAGTATAAGAAACAAAGTATTTGAAACAAAACAAGATAATCTCATACATTGATGAGGTGAGCTGGAGTTGGGAGTTTGAAGAGGGGTTGTGGAAGTGGAGCTTAGGGCGGTCTCTCCATTACCTGTCTTGGTCTCAAACATGATTTGGGGCGTTGTGTTCCCAATGGCTGATTTCACCACAACACGGTGGAGGAGCGGCGAGGGAGGGCGGAAGGAGCGACGGCAAGAAAGGTTTGTCGAGCGACGGCGAGAAAGGTTTGTCGTAAGATCTAATTAATTTAGTACAAAAATCTATAATTGATATATTGGGTGTACAATTATTGCTTGCTAACTTCTAATTTTTGTATCGAATTCTAAACTAAAATTGGGTCTACTATATTATTATGTCTTAAAAGTTAAATTTTAATTTTGACACGTAATTTAATTTTTACTAATATACTACTATTAAATTAAATTCTTATTAAACTAAGTAATTAAATTATATACGTACTTACTTCCTTTTGTTTTGCCTTCTATTTGGGTCAATATTGAAATTATTCATTGTTGCAAGCTTCTTTTCCAGATAAATTCACAATCTAAAGTCACTATGTTTATAGTATAAATTATAGAATTAGAATATTTAAAATTAATCTTAACTTATAAAGTTTGTTATGACTTCTTATACCCATAGAAGTAATGTAAATTGTCAAATTATTCAAAACAAACAAAATGTATAATATGATATCGACATTTTAAGTGGCAATTTACTTTTATACATATATATATGGCAAAAATAAGAAATTTATCCTTTTTCAACATTAACAATGGATATCATGTTATGTTTTGGTCTAAAATTAAATATTAAAAAAAGTAATCAACTAAGATGTGTTTATTAGATGATTCAAATTTTTTAACTTGAGATCATCAGAACTATAGTTTATTAACATGAAATTTATTTTAAGTTTTATTATATTTGAAGTAAAAAAAGTAATAATAATAATAATAATAATATTTTTAAAGTAATAAATTGTATAATATGTGAAGAAAATGGATAAAAACATGATCAAAACAATAATAATATCTTGGTTAATTTTAGTATCACTGACAAATAACATACCTACAAAATAGGTTATCTTAATTTAAAAACAATAGTGAACCTATGCAATAACAATAATCAGCAATTACATCAAATTAATTTCTAATTTTTACAAGAAACAAGCAGGACAAGAATTTTCCACAATTAGTCGTGAAAGTGTATCAGCATAAAAACGCTCCTCATTTTAATTTTGAAGTGTAATCAAATTAATGACACGAACTCCGTGTTTAATTCAAATTGATTGACTTAATTTTGATTTATTTTTATTTATATTTTAGTTGATCGAGATGAAAGGATTCTCTCCAACTATTATTACAGAAAAATGTGTAAATTTGAAGATTATATATAATTCTAAGACTAAGAATAAAAAATATCTTAAATTTAAAATTATTTCATAGAGGAAAATTTTGATAGAAGATACTATTTTCAAGAGTTTTTAGACCGAATAGCCCGATGAGTTAGCTCGAAAACCGGCGGGTTAGGATTAGGGTTGAAAATTTATGACCCGAAAAAGTCATAACCCGCACCCAAATAGGTCGGTAACCCGAGTGGGTTGGCCTCAACCCAAGTGGATTAGCCCAATTGACATCTCTGTCAATGATGTTTTAAAAAACATTGTTTGAAATATGGTTTAGACTAATGGACATTAAGTTTTAGTGCTGATTCATTTATCTTCACAGAAGTACACATTTCTTTTTTGTGTTGTTTATAATGTTATGAATATTCTTTATAATTACTCCTATTTCGTATTCCTATCTGTAAATATATTTTTATATTTATTTATTTTAATATATTTAGTTGTTAATATATTTTCATTATTTGAAATCTTTTGTCCCGTGCATAGCACGAGTGATAACACTAGTTCAAGTAAAAAGAAGGGATTCACTATGCGTGAACTTTAGCTCACAAAGAATTTAGTAAGCTCGGGTCTTTTAAGAGAAAACTCTCGAGTGTTACTATGATGGCATGACAATATTTTCATTGTATGTATGTATATTTTGGCATTGTGTTCACTGAGAACCTTTGTACTCAGCTCTGCAGGTAATTTTAAATGTGCAGGTTGAGCAATGATGGAGGAAATGTTGAGCAGAGTTTGATGATTACTCTTTCACCCAAGTAAAGATTCTTGAGGTGTATGTCTTCATACATGTAACCGAATTAAATTCCAATGCGTACTAAGGTCTTGGACAACGTCACCTGTTCTTATATACTCTCTGATTAATCTCTATTGATAAGTAAGGTTTTTCATTTAAAGTCCTGGATACCAAGTGTTATATTGAATTTGTTTCCCTTGATTTCTAAGTGGAGATTTCAAAATTGTTTATCCCCCTTTCTGTTCCCATGCTCTAATTTCCCACCCCTAGTCACGATTTCCTTCTTTGCTATCCTTAGCAAAGTGTGGTCGTGACACCGACGCTTTGGTATATCATGGTATACCGATATACCGATTGATTATTATATATATAAACAAAGTTGATCCAAACAAGAATGCATCTATATCTAGAAATGCAGCTCAAATCTTGGCCCTATGATTAAGTGATCTAAAGATCAATAATTAACCAAAACATGGAAGGTCATTTTTATTTAGTTTTAAGTCATTTTACGAAATCCGAGTTTGATGTCATTTTTAGTTCATTTTAGGTCATTCATTATTAAAATGACCTAATTATACGCTAACAATGACCCAAACATGCCCTTCGTATAATTTTGTTATGTGTTTTTATAATAAGATCTAGTTTTGAAGTAGTTGGACACTAGAATTGTTTTTTTTTTTATTAATATTTTGGGTATAATAGATTTTTTTTCCGATATACTACCTCCGTCCCCCAAATTTTGCTACACTTTGACCCGACACGGGTTTTAAGAAATGTAATGGAAAGTGAGTTGAAAAGGTTGGTGGGATGTGAGTCCTACCTTTAAAGTATTAGTTTTATAATAAAATGTGAGTAGGAATGAGTCAGTGAAATATGGGGTCCACTACCAAAAATAGTAAAAGTGAAGTGTACCAAATTTTCAGGGATGGACCAAAATAGTAAACTGTATCAAATTTTCAGGGACGGAGGTAGTAACAATTATAATGGTATGGCATGCCGCACCGCAAAAGTACGGTGATGCGATATACTGAAAACACGGTAACGGTATCAAAAACTATCTTACGAATTTCCGATATACTAAAAAATTCGGTACGATATCAGTATGGTGTTTTGTCATACCATATACTATAACGAACCACACCGGTTAAATGCTGGTCAAAAAAATTACTTCATGCGATTATTATTAAAATGCACATTCACAATTCAAAAAATTAAATGAAATGCCAATTCTCGCATTGCTCTATAGTGCAGTTATGGCAAAAAGCGACCTCAACGAAATACAGAAGCTAACCGCGCAAACCAACCTATTCCAAAACTCAACGCGAATCAAGAGATACAGATCGAGACCACAACCGATCCGAACACAATGCTAAAAGCAAAGAGGAATTAAGAAGCAGGCACTAGCTAAAGGTCCGTGTATGCATCCCTTTTAATGTTTAATTTCCTTCCGCAAATTAGCACATTTAGCTTCCTTATGTTTCATCTCCTTCCCAAAATGATAAGATGCGCAATCATATTTTCCTGCACATATTTACATTATTAATATAATTAGACGATTTTCTGCATTTATGTAAGATTTACTCGTAAATGGAATGTCAAAAAAGTAAAGAACCCACACCAAAAATAAATGAATATCAAGATTCTACTCTGTGGATATATTTCTAGCAATTATACTTTCTATACTTATGTTTTAATTACTTGATTTGCTTTCTCTTTTAGCTTTTTTATTGAAATGCATTATTATACTTTCTATACTTATGTTTTAATTAGTTGATTTGGTTTCTCTTTTAGAATTTTATCGAAATGCATTTTAACTTGTTGCTTTCTAAGAGATGAAGCAAAATTCTTTGATAGTGTTGCGTCCTGTTTGTTTCTTCATTTTCCTGGTATGTATCTCAGTAATTCTTAAACAAAAACTATGTTTTTTATAAAAAGAAACCATTAGTTTGTTATTAAGTTGATGGAATAAGACTACTGACTTGTCAATTCAAACAAATATTCATTGGAATTTTTTTAGTATTTTGTAGCACAAATTTTTTGGGCTTTTTTGGATGAAACTATTAATCCCTGTGTAGATACTTGTGGTGTTATCTTTGGCTGCTGTGTTGGTCACATTATGGTTCAACAAGGTTGTACCAATCGAGAAGGAAGTGAAGTTGATAGCTCACAACATCAATCAAGATTTGATATCACAAATTCACAATGCAGCTGCATTCTTCTCTCCCAGCAATGCTTCAGCCGTCAACATTGCGCGGATTTTGAGTTTCTGTTTGGATAATAATGATCCCCAATTGACAAATATTGAATCAAAGGTTGCTGTTTTATATCTATAATGAGTTCAATATACAGTTTTTCTTAGTTTTCTTGTGTTCTTCAAATGATGCAGGTGGTTCCTGCACTATTTCAAGCCTTTTCAACAATTCCATACCTGTCTCAGATTTCTTACATTGGTTTGAATGGCTTATTCTTCGCGTATTGTAAAGAAGGGGACGAGCCTTTTGCATTGTACTCGAACTCAACCTTTCCTGCACGAAAAGATGCAGAAGAGAAGAAGTACACATGGTATTTGCAGCCTGCAAATCGTAATACGGGGAAGCTATATGGAGTGGCGACTAAGTTTCCCGCACCTGAACTGGTTAAAAGTAGCTGGTTACAAGGAGCCTTGAATAGCACAAATGGATATGCCTCAGTGGGGAGTGGGTGGAGAGATTCTCAAGATGTTCTGCTACTCAGCACTGTTCGGTTGGATGGAAACGGACTAATTTCTTTAGGCTTCCGTGTGAAGCCTATGGTTGATTTCTTGGTTGCTCAAATGACCTTTTATGATGGAAGCTTGTATCTGTTTACAAAGGATTGGAATGTGACCATTAAAGGCTTCCCAAGCAGTCGTGTCAGTGTCATCTTGGATGGAAATCAGGTTTTGTTTCAGGTGTCAAACCCCGATGATGGCCAGCTCCAGACAGTGGGAAACATCAGTTGCAACGACGAGCGTATTTTGAGCATTGGAGGGAACAAGTATGTGTTCAACTGCTCACCAGCTAAGATTGCTGGAGTTGAATTTGTAAGCATCATCTTTGAATTAATATTATTTCGTTTGAGAATTTTGAATGTATATATTTGTGGTTTTTGGTGTGTCAGGTGTTTGTGTTGGCTGTGGCACTTGATAAGTACTCGAGCCTAGTTCACAAGAACATAAGATTGTGCTTTGCTCTGATAGTTGTAATGGTTGGTGCTGTGGTGATCACGATATGCATTTTCGTGTCACTGATAGTGGAAGCTGCTAGAAGGGAGATGTCACTGTGTGGCGCATTGATAAAGCAGATGGAATCAACCCAGCAATCGGAGAGAAAGAGCATGAACAAGAGTCTCGCTTTTGCAAGTGCAAGCCATGACATTCGTGCTTCTCTAGCAGGCATAAGCGGCCTCGTAGAAGTGTGTCGCACTCAGCTTATTAAAAGGGACCCTTGCAGCTCACAAGTCCTGGAAAATCTGTTGCAGATGGAATCCTGCACGAGGGACCTTTTAGGTCAGTTTTTTTCTGAAGCCAACCATAACATGTGTGTGTGTTTTCTTTCATGTATCACATCCAATTGATTTTATTGATCTGTTCAAGGGATATTGAACTGCATCCTTGATATGAGCAAGATAGAAGCCGGGAAGATGCAACTTGAGGAGCAGGTGTTCGATGTGGAGCAGCTTCTGGAAGACGTGGTTGATCTTTATCATCCTGTGGGCATGAAGAAAGGGGTAGACGTAATCTTGGACCCATGCGATGGGTCCATCGCAAGATGTTGTTGGGCTAGAGGTGACAGGAGCAAGCTGAAGCAAATATTGAGCAACTTACTTAGCAATGCTGTCAAATTTACCACAGAGGGACATGTGAGTGTTGGAGCTTGGGCAAGAAAACCTTGCCTCGAAAATGAAATGCTTGGCTCCTCTCAAACCAACTGCTGCCTATTCAAGATTAACAGACCAAACAACCAATCAAACAGCGATCCCAACTGCATGGATTTCACATTCGAGGTGAACGACACGGGAAAAGGCATTCCAAGGGAGCAGAGAAAATCTGTTTTTGAGAACTATATCCAAGTGAGGGAAACCGCGGTGGGACAGCAAGGGACTGGTCTAGGCCTTGGGATTGTGCAGTCCCTGGTAAGAAAGATCAAAATGACTTTAGTTTATTCCATTCATCAATTGATTTGCTTATTTGAATTCTAGGTGCGCCTAATGGGGGGAGAGATAGGGATTGTGGACAAGGAAGTTGGCGAAAGAGGCACTTGCTTCAGTTTCAATGTGTTGATGACAGCACGCCCGAGCACAGTCGATTTCTGGGAGCCTAAACCGCCAAAATCGCGAGTGGTGCTGCTGCTGAAGAGCGATCAAAGGAGCAATGTGTTGCAAGCCTTCATGAAGAGGCTCGGGATCAAGGTGCACACGGTGAAGCAGCACCAGCAACTCGGTCCTACTTTGAAGAAAATCAAGCAGAAAATGATGAACCTATCAAACCATAGCTGTAACAGCTCTTCGAGCTCCAGATCAGTCCCTTTGAGCAGCCTCGATGGCGTTGATCAGTCTGGAATGGTGCTGATGGTGGTGGACACGCACGTGGGGGCTTTGTCGGATATTAAGAGAGAAATTGGGGATTTCAGAAAGGATATCAGGTGCTATACTAGGGTGGTTTGGTTGGATTCGCCGGATTTTGATCAGGACGAGCTGGCGCCACCGGATTTGGTCATCTCGAAGCCATTTCACGGATCGCGTTTGTATGAGACGGTTAGTCTATTACCAGAGTTCGGGGGCATGGCTACGAGGAGAGGGGGTGATATTTCACCTGCGGTTGGTAGTGCAGAGGAGGAGGTGGGGAAGCCATTGGCGGGTAAGAAGATACTGGTGGTGGACGATGATCCCGTGGGGCGGAAGATAGCTACATTTGTGGCTTGTAGTCTTGGTGCGGTTGCTACATGCTGCGAGACTGGGGCGGCGGCGTTGCAGCTTGTATGCGAGAGGCTCAAAGACGGGGTATCGGGTAGTTTCGATTTCATATTGATGGACTGCGAGGTACCATTATTTATGTCTAACTCTAAAAGAGAAATAGCTCAATTAACACTAGTAATGATAAAACAATTTCATCAATATGAGTTATGATGAGTGGTGAGTAATGTTGTCGTTTGGCAGATGCCGGTGATGGACGGAAGCGAGGCGACTGCAAGGATTAGAGAAGCCGAGGGCAGTTACAGCGTTCGAACAACGATCGTGGCGTTGAGCGCCGGAGACGAGATGGAGAGGAATAGGATGATGGAGGCAGGTGTGGATGCCTACATCACCAAACCACTCAATACCAATAATCTTCTCCAGGCTCTATCACCACTCATTACCACTTACAGAATGCCAGAATCACCAATCTAAGCTGAGTTTTTCACACTAAAATTACACATAATTGTGGATTTCAAATGTTTTATACATACTTGAATTAAGATCAAATGCTCCTATTTTTAGCCTTTCTTATTTTGAGATACGACTCTCACTCATCTAGACTAGATTACTTGAGAATTTTTGGTACGAGTGTTCTTTTGTTCATGTTTCACATCTGAATCACACATCATAAATGGGAGAAAAAAAAATTAATTTCCCCAACCAATATATTATCTTACTCTGGCCAATATTCCTCAACAGTAGAGGAAAAAAACGTACGAAGGTGTGATAGTCATGTTTTGTAGTATCAATGCTCACTTCCTGATATTTTTTGGGATCTATGATATTTGTTCTAGGTACTGATCACATATTTCTCTAATATTTTTTGCTATGAAAATATTTGGTTGATGGCTTGATGCATATTACAGTTTGTATCTCGAATACCTACACATTTTAAGTTTGTGAATTACGTTATTAACATACTGAAAACTACAAAAGTAGAAGCAAAATGACCATCATCTTCAAGTGCTAGTGGAAGATTCGGGTTGCCTTCTGTGCCCCCTATTTCTTAAGGTAAGGTGATTACCCCTCCTAGGTTTACAACTAGACAACTACCTGAGTTTATCATAGGTTCAATCGTAAATGTCTGGCCCGCCTTCATAACTCCAACAGCCTTATTTCCTGCTCCAGTTAAGGCTCTATGGGAGAGTGAAGTCACAAGATGATACAGAATGATGATGTATAATATTATTACCTAAACACTCATATCAAGAGTCGTATTGCAAAGATATATCAAGAATTCATTCATCTCATGTCAATCCATTTTTCGAAAGCAACTCTGTGAGACATATACATGCCTTATCAAATACCCTCACAGAGAAATATGTTAAAAAGAGTAACAATCCAACTCAATTTTGAGGATACTTGCATAATGGGGTATATTTGGTGCACAGTGGAAGAGCTCACCAATACCATGACCACAATAAGATCTCGCCTGTAGCACATATCAGGATTTTCAAAACATAAACCAAAAATTAATAAATAGAGAAATAAGAAAATGCTCATTTACCACAGATAATCCAGACATAGATGCATGACGGCTAATAATTTCTCCAATTTCCCGAAAACGTACACCAGGTTTAACTACAGAGATTGTGCACAGCACACAATAAACAGCCAGGAACATGATTCCAGATAAATGAATGAACTTATCAAACCCACAAAGTAACTAAAAGCGAACAAAATTTGAGTATGCACATATTGTTTGAGTGACAGTGGGAAAGTACATATGAAGATGGAGAAAGTCAGAAGAGAAGTAAGTAGATAAATGATGAAGGTGATTATTTGCTCATACAGCAAAAACCTTTTAAGTTCATCTACAATAATAAAACAATGATAACACTTACCAGCTGCTATTGCAATACCCAAGCATTCGTATGTATGCTGAACCAGCCGTTTACATGCTTCATCAACATTACCCACAAAGAAGGTTTCATTCAAGTCAGCTACAAAAGCAAGAAAAAGTTTCAGTGTCTTATGTTACAACAACAAATTATAGCTATCACCTAGAGTTGGCTATGAGTTTCCTTACCATGTACCCCTTTATAATACACACTCACATCAACGTTTACAATATCACCATCCTGTAGTTTCCTGAAAAGTATACTTGGAAGTGAGTAAGAAGGTATTTCCTTACAAAGATAATTACCTAGATCTGTCACTATCATCATGCATGATAAACACTATGTCGTCTAAACTTCCCACATTGAATTTAGAAGAAACGAGTTGAGTTCCTGGGCAAATTACTTTTCCTGAGGCCATGAATCTAAGTTCTTCAGCCAAGAACAAACAAGTTAAAAAGTAGAAGAAAATAATGTGCTGAAGGTTCATAGGACCCAAACCCCGAGATATACATCAGACACTAGCTATAGCGCAAGTAGGATAATCAAATACTACATCTGTCACATTCTAAGTGAAGCATTTCCTGTTCGGCATGACTTTTATGCAGTGTTGTTTTGTGAGTTAAGTAGAGAGAGAATAAAATAGAGGGATTGATGTTTCCATTTTAGAAAACGTGCAATTAGAATGGGACATTCCAAAAAGGAAAACATGTTACTTTGAATGCGACGGAGAGAGCATAATGAGAAATGGATTTAAAGGATCAGCTATCATGGCATGTGATAGTTCTTGTTTGGGTTTATGACATACCTTGCATCAGGAATCCCATGGCAGATAATTTCATTCACTGATCTAAGACAAGTAAGAGTTTGATTCATGATGATTTAGGACTAAAAAGTGGTAAGCATATGAAAGAAAATTCAATGTAAGAAGTACATACGTGCAGCAAGACTTCGGAAAGAAATTATAATTCAATGGAGATGGATATCCTCCTGGAGGAAAAAAAACGACCATAGGAAAATCATATCTACCATTTAAAACAATAAAATTATTCACAGGACTACGAAATATAGTATAAATGTGAGGTGTGGCAATCATACCAGCAGCAATTGTTGCTTCGTGAACCACAACATCAATTTCATCTGTAGTAATTCCAGGTTGTATAATCCGAGCAGCAGCATCCAAAACTTCCCTAGCAATCTGGAGATAATAATGAAAGGTTTAGCAAGGATCCATATATTGTTTATTGGATGTATAACAAGACAAAAATTGATGTAATATGTTTCAGTTGCACATTTACCAGGCAAGTTTCTCTCATTCTCTCAATTTGATCTGGAGTCTTGATCTTGATAAATTATATCATGAAAAGCAATTGCATTCAGTCATACTAGTATAAGTTAAGATTGTAAGTAGAGCACATAAGTAGAGACTAGTCATGACTACCTCCACAACATATTGTAGATCACTATTGGGCTCAATTTTAGGAATTCCCTGAAAAGATGGAAAACAGATAAGTGAATGCAGCTGAACAGGTAGCATAAAGAAATCATAACGCAGTAAGCATTTGAAGTATATCAATAAAGAAACTTACATCAATTGCCCAGTCAGGTTGCTGAATATGAGTTGGTACCGTACGTTTCTGTGATATTGGATATGGTCTTAATGGCCTGAAAATGACAGAAAAGTATAGCATATAAGAAATAAAGCATAAATTTTGGTAGATGGAATAGGGGTTAAAATCAATAAATATTACCCAGTCCAGTCAAAATGTGGAAGTGTTGGTGTCCGAGCTCGTCCTTCCCTTAAGCAGTAGAGCCAGCCCGAATCTTGTTGAGTAGAATTTCCAGATATAGGATTGGAGTGAAGAGATTTATGGGAGGTCCAGGATGCCTTGAAACAGTCTTGGGAACTGGAAAGAGGATTTCCATCAACAATAGGCATTAACAACAGGAATGAAAGCCTAATCAGTTGTTTCTAATTCACTAGCTTTGATGATTATCAATTGCCTTGCCTACTATTTCTAACTCCAATACAAATCGAATCCAGCTTCAAATAAAATAGATTCCAATTGCAGAAACGTAATCAAATTACGAACCAGAAAGAAGCAGCTTCACGGGGAAGCTTGAGTTGTACGCATTTGGGGCACCTGTAAGCAGAGCACCAAAACCCACCAACATTAACAGTGCACAGTCATAGCAAATCCAGCAAATTAACCATAAATTAAATATATAAATAAATAATGGAAGAAGAAATATAGATCATACTGGAGATGAGCAGGTTTGGCGCATCTGGCACAAGACAAGCCCACCGCATCTGATTCTGATCCACCTGCCATCTCTTATCCAACCACGGTTTATACACAAAATACTTACAAACAAAAACCGTTAATCAACCATCGCGTTTCAGAATTAACACGCTGCGATCATACCTTGCTGTGCTGTATGATTGCCGAGGTCAATTCCAAGTCTATGATTTTTGCAGATGAGAGTGTGGAGATGGAGATTGGAGGGAGGGTTTAGTAACTAATCAGAAAACGGTTCCTTTGGTCAAAGTCAATTTGTTTCCAATTTTATACTCTTCCGTCCCAAGATAAACGACTCATATTCCTTTTTGGGACGTCTCAAGATAAGTGACTCATTTCCTTTTTTGGTATTCTCTCTCTTACATTTTCTCTCTACTTTATTCACTTTCTACTCTATTAACAAAACCCCATTTCCTTAAATCCCGTGTCAAAAAGTTTGTGGTTACTTATCTTGGGACGGAGGGAGTATGATCTATCCATTATTTTTAGACCAAAATTTCGGTTTTTGCCATGAACGTCTTTAAATATAGCGCACAAAGTTATCAACTAATTTGGATTGTAGACATATCTCATTCAACTCGACCCTGATATTTTTCAGTAAAATTATACAGACGTGGCTAGTCTAAAAAAAACTATTCTTAGAAAGTCTGAAATTTATAGCCGGAAAGTACACGTGGCTTTGATTGATTTAGGAAAAACTGTCTTTAAAAGTCATGATTTTTTTAATTTTTTTGATATTTCCCGTGAACTACAAATGTAATATACATTTGTGACCTATCATTCCAACTTGGTTATCAACCGATGTGGTTGGTAAGAGCATCCACAATGGATGTCCGATCGCGCGCCCGATCGGCCGAGATCGGGCTCGGGCGTGGTCGGGCATCCATTGCAGTCCTCGGACACGCCCGAGTGCGACCGAACTATCGGTCGCGACCGATCCCGAGCCCGATCGATCGGGCGTTAGATCGGGCGCCCATTGCAGAGGCGCGCCCGATCACGCGTTGGCCCGATCACGCGTTTTTTATTTATTTATTTATTTTTCCTTTTCAATTCTATAAATATACCTTAATTTCACTCATTTTTCACACAACTCTCTCACATTTCTCTCAACTCTCTCTCCATTGCAATATCTCTTTCACTCACTTTTCCAAAATGGTTCCCGGGGAAGATATTGGTCGGTCTATGGAACGCGCAATGTTTGCTTTCGGGAACCAGATTCTCACCGGTATTCGTGCAATACATGAGCAAGAGCAAGCCGAACAGCAGGTCCCGAGGCCCATCCACCGACGGACATCCGTCCGTCGAGAGCATGTCCTAGCTCATCAACGTCTGTTCAAGGACTACTTCACCGAACATCCCCGGTGGGGCGCGCCGGTTTTTCGCCGACGGTTTAGGATGCGGCGAGAGTTGTTTCTCCAGATTGTTCACGCGTTGGAGGCGCGCGACGAGTACTTCCAGTGGCGGGAAGATGCGACCCATAGAAAGGGTCCATCCCCGCTGACGAAGTGCACTGTTGCGCTTCGTCAGTTGGCATACGGCACTACGGCGGACATGTTCGACGAGTATCTTCACGTCGGGGATACAACTGGCTAGGAGTGTCTGGTAAATTTTTGTGCGGGCGTTATTAACGCCTTCGGCGCCACATATTTGCGCAAGCCGAATGCCCAAGACTGCCAGGACTGCTGCGGATGCACGATACGGTGTACGGCTTTCCTGGAATGTTAGGGAGTATTGATTGTATGCACTGGGAGTGGAAGAATTGTCCCGCAGCGTGGAGAGGCCAATTCACCAGTGGGTATAAGGGTACCCACCCGACGATGATCCTTGAAGCAATCGTTGACCACGGTCTTTGGATTTGACATGCTCACTTTGGCGTGGCGGGGTCCAACAACGACATCAATGTGCTGAACTCGTCCGGTCTCTTCACCGAGCAATGCAATGGCAACGGTCCGGTTATCAGCTTCACTGCCAACGGACGACAACATCATATGGGGTACTACTTAGCCGACGGCATTTACCCGAGATGGCCAGTTTTCTTGAAGACGATCTCCTGTCCAACGGGTGCGAGGAGAGAGTTTTTTGCGGCAAAGCAGGAGGCTGCACGGAAGGACGTGGAGCGAGGATTCGGTGTGCTTCAAGCGCGTTGGGGAATAGTGAAAGGCCCGGCTCGTTCCTGGTACAGGCATCATATCGCCAATGTCATGTACGCGTGCATCATCTTGCACAACATGATTATTCACGACGATGAAGCCGCTCCGAGTGCAGGTCATGCAGCCCCGCCGGTCGTTCGAGGTTTACCCTATGGACTCAGCGAGAGATTACAAGCTCAAGAGAGCATGCGCAACCAACAAGCTCATATTGATCTCATAAACAACATGATTGAAGAAGTTTGGACACGTAGTGGTCGTTGAAATTGTACCTCTTTATTGTAACTTTAAAATAAAATAAAATTAAGTAATGTATGTTTTTTGCTAGTTCTTTAATTTAGAAGTCTAATTTTGCTATTTATAATTGGTAAACATAAAAAAATTAAAATTAAAATTGAAATGAGAAATGGATAATAGATAGGGCATGCACTAAGGCTCCACCATTGCAGAAAGATGAGGCATGCTGACGTGGCAACCACTAGGGCTCTCACTGGACTATGCACTAGGGCATCCATTGTGGATGCTCTAACGGTCATTTTGGTTGCAATTAGTTTGTCTCCTAGATCACCACTCTGAATTGCCTCCTAAACCTCATCATTGGTCATCCTTGGCTCATTTTACAAGCTACTCCATCCATTCACAATTTAAAATTACACTTTGCTTTGTCGAAAGTTTTAAGAAAAATGTAAAAGTAAGAAGATAGAAAAAAGACGATGTAATGTCATGTGAATCCCATTTTTATATTAGTAAGTTTATAAGAAAATGTGAGTACAATGAGCTAGTGGAAAAGTGAGATTCACTTACCAAAAAAGAAAAAATAAAAATAAATTTAGATATTATTTCATGGACATGCCGAAATAACAAATATAGACATTATTTCGTGGACATATAGAGTCTATGTAGTGGGCCACCACTCGATTGCACTCAATGAAAGTATAATATTACAAACTAAATAAGAGAATTCGTTTCGACTAGCCTAACAATAGAGATAACTCTATTGTTCGGTAAACTTCACATTTCCAATATGAACAACACTAAAATATGTAACATTATATTAAGGCTTAAACTTCCATCCTTCAAAAATAGTCTTATTTGTGCGTGGACGATATGAATTTTACTACTATTTCCTATGTCCCATTAAAAATGAAACATTTTTCTTTTTGGATTGTCCCGTTTAAAATATTTATTAACATGGAGATAACATCATCTCTACTTTTTCATCTTGCTTACTTTATTCTCTTCTCATTAACTCATAAAATAACACTAAATCCCGTGTCCAAAAGTAAATACTATTTTATTTCTAGTGGGACAGAGAAGAAAAAACAAAAAAATATGGATAATTAGGAGGAAAAAACAGAAAAAATGGTAACAGAATTTCCATAAAGAATAAGATCAATTTTGATGGATGGATTAAAATAAAGAAATAAGGCGTTTTTTTTGAACGAAAAGAGGTAGTATTAAATACTCGGATAAAGATATAAAAAAAAAACTTACTTATTTATAGTGCAAAAAGGATGGGACTGGCGTCATGCTTTTCTAGATTAATTCCCATTAATGTCAACAAATGAGAAATTTATGAAGCCTAAGGTGCCGTGCGAATGCGAAATAAGTGTTCAGATTTTTCTTCGAATTGCCTAAACTAATTTAATTTTCAGGTCTATAAGGAGAATATTTTGTTGCTCTACACATTGAATTAATTCAGCTACCAAACTGAAAGTCTCGATGGACGTCATTGACTCACTGGTTAGCAACCAATACTGTATTAGTAGTATAATTTTTTCATTAAACAATAGTCTATGAGTTAAGTAATGAAGATAAACAACATTGAATTGGTGTGAAACGAACATAACGAAATTTTAGTAAAAGAATTACCTTTACTGAGAAACTTGTTATGTCTTTTTTTATTATACTTACATTACATGATTTCTTTTTTCGTAATTATGTCTTCTAGTAATGAGCGGTTGATCTTTTTTTATTTCCTTTATAAAAACTATAAAAATCTTTGTCGTTTGATATTATTTCCATTTTTTAATAACAATAATAATATTTTCTTTAGTTAAAACTTAAAAGGATGAAAGATGTACTAGTATTAACTAATCTTATTTTGTGTGGTTTAACTATGTAGAAAGACACCTCACTATTTTATCTTATACTATACCACTACTAAACACTGAAAAAATAAAAAAATCTTTACCAAGGATGAAGGATACCAACAGTTTAAACTCCAAAGTCCTCGATATTTTTTTAAGTAATCAGTCAAAAAGTAGTTTGAAACATCGATAAATGGTTGAAATAATAACATATATTAATACATTACAATCGCAATATAGAGACATATTATATATCTCCACTAACTAAGTCTATTAAGCATACTATTACAGTATTGCTTTCCTAGATTTAAATATCACTCACACTATCCAACATTATACTGTATATAATTTAACCTTTTAAGTAATATATATACTAGTTAACATTGCCTAGTCTCTTATCTATGATTAATTAATTTCGCACGAATAGTATTTAAATTCATGTATATATATATAGAGGGATGTATTCAGGTCAGAACCCCTAGTATAAGTAAAACTCAAAACACTTGCAGTCCATTGGATCTTATGATCTAACGGTTAGATTAATGTCACGTGTCATCTAATGATGTAGAATTTTAGACTAATAATGTAGCTCGGATAATAATGTAGCATTTTAGTTTAATAATGTACAGTTTTAGTCTTACAATGTACATTTCCATTATAATAATGTACCTCGGCGAATAATGTACATTTTTAGTATGATAATGTAACTTATCACGTGCCCATCCAATCTAAGGATCTAAGGGGGTTTTGTGATTAGTCTGTTTTTCTATTTAAGATCTTGTAAGGACCCTACTATATTTTAGATATATATATATATATATATATATATATAAGATTGTGATCAATTGAGATTATTTAGGCTAATTGAGAAATGAGATGCAATATTAGCCACTCATTTTAAATAAATGAGTGGTCTAGATTTTGCCACATGAAAAATATTTTATGATTAATTAATTGTAAAAGGGCAGAATGGTAATTTAGTTAAAAAATCTATCGCTGATTCAGTCCCTTCTCCGGCCCCAATTCCTAGGGTTTTTGCTAAGGGAAGATGGCATAGAGCTCTTTCTCCAGATCCAATTCATAGGATTTTCGGTAAGGGCAGATCTCACAGAGTTCCTTATCCGGCACCGTCACCGGTGCACAAGGAGAAATCCGAGAGTCCGACACCAGCTCCGGAGGCCTTCGACGGTGCAGCTTATTCATATTCGGACTGGATGGATCCGTCTCCTGCGGCGGAGCTCAACGGAAATGAAAGATTTTCTGAGCAGAAGTCCGTCGCCGGTTCCTGAGACTGAGGGTGTGGAAAATCTTGTAGCATCACCGGTGTAGTCTCCGGAAACGCATGGCGTCAAATTGGTGCTGCTAATTCTCACTAATTGGGACAATAAAGGTCACTCGATCAGCTCAATTACTTTTGAGTTTTTATTTTTATTTTTATAAAGTATGTTGGATTAATTAATTCCTTTATGTAGAGTCAGTAAGCTATTTTTCTGCTGCAAGCTTTAGATAATTTGGATAATATCTTGTGTTTTGATTCACATAATTTCGATTATATTCTCGTCAGATAACCATGGTAGGACGAAGAGCCCCTGCTTGGTGGTGTTTGTAGATTTAACTTTGCGTGTGTTTAATTGTACGATGAAATTTGTGAAATATATGGATGCAGATTTTAATTCGATTATGTTGCTGAAATTTTTGAGTTGTGTAGATAAGGTGTTTGTGATATTGCCTAAAATAGTATTATTGACATAAATTATATAAGTTGTTGACATGAAAATATTTATTTTTTACATGAATTATGAATTATATAGCTCGTTGACATAATAACGTTTGTTGTTGACATGAATTATATAGATCGTTGGTATAAATTTTATGAAAAATGTTGTTGACATAAATTATATATAAAACATTGTTGTTGACATGAATTATAAGTAAAACATTGTTGTTGACATAAATAATATACATCGTTGACATGAAAATATTTGTTGTTGACATAATAGTTGACATAAATAAAGTTGTTGTTGACATCGTAGTTGACATAAATAAAGTTTGTTGTTGACATCGTAGTTGACATATATAACGTTTGTTATTGACATTTGTCGTTGACATTAATTATAAGTGTTATTTTTTAGTTGTTGACATTTTAATATGAGTTGTTGACATTCGATAATCTCGGTATTGATATGTGAATTGTAAGTGTTATTTTTTAGTTGTTGACATTTTAATACGAGTTGTTGACATTCGATATTCTCGGTATTGATATGTAAATTATAAGTGTTATTTGTTAGTTGTTGACATTCGATATTCTCGATATTGATATGTGAATTATAAGTGTTATTTGTTAGTTGTTGACATTTTAATACGAGTTGTTGACATTCGATGTTCTCGGTATTGATATGTAAATTATAAGTGTTATTTGTTAGTTGTTGACATTTTCATACGAGTTGTTGACATTCGATATTCTCGATATTGATATGTGAATTATAAGTGTTATTTTTTAGTTGTTGACATTTTAATACGAGTTGTTGACATTCGATATTCTCGGTATTGATGATATGTAAATTATAAGTGTTATTTTATTGAATGTTGAATATTTGAATGTAGAAGATTTGAATATTTGAAGATTTGAATGTTGAAGATTTGAAGATTTGAATGTTGAAGATTTGAAGAATGTTGAAGATTTGAAGATATGAATGTTGAAGATTTGAAGAATGTTGAAGATTTGAAGATTTGAAGATATGAATGTTGAAGAGATTTGAAGAATGTTGAAGATTTGAAGATTTGAAGATTTGAATGTTGAAGATTTGAAAATTTGAAGATATGAATGTTGAAGATTTGAAGATATGAATGTTGAAGATTTGAAGATTTGAAGATTTGAATGTTGAAGATTTGAAGACTTTGCAGCTAGAGTTTTAGAGAGAATTTTAGAAAATGATTTCAAACACAATTTAATAAAAAGACAATTATACCCCCTTGTTGACATAATATGGTATTTGTTGACATTTTGTTAATCTTGTGGATTAGTGGCCCATATTGCATCTCATTTCTCAATTTAGCTAAATAATCTAACAACCTAACAAGATAATATATATATATATATATATGGAGATGATCAAAATAAGAATGCATTTAAATCCAGAAATGCAGCCCAAATCTTGGCCCTAGGATTAGATGATCTAATGGTCAATAATTAACCCAAAATACGGAAGGTCATAATTAAGTAGTTTTAGGTCATATTA
>NC_062970.1:8590032-8607770 GCF_023119035.1 Salvia hispanica | reverse complement strand
TTTTTTTTTTTTTTTTTTTTCATATTTCAAACTATCGCTCGGAAAATGCTTTAGTCTTATTTTTTGTTTATTACTCAGAAAATAAAATATAGAGGACTCTAGTGTTTGTTGATGTATGTTCGTAGGGATAAGGTTTTATATATATATATTTTATTTTATATTTTTTAATCAAAAGCACCCATGCATAGTGGGTGAGGATTTAGGCAGACTCCCAATCCGTGAATAAAATTAAAATATAAAATTCCAAACCATAATACTAGCCCAAAAGTGACTAGAATTCAAAACAAGAACATGAAGAGAAAATAAGTTAAAGTTCCCACAAGTCGGGATAATCCAAACTATTAAAACTAAACTAGGAACCCAATGAACAAAAGGAAGAACAAGAATAAAGAGAACAACCATAAAGTCACAGTCAATCCACATCTCTGCGTCGGAAACGAAAGTTAGGATATCCCAACTGATCCATCCTAACAAGCGCCTTCAGATATCGAGGCGTAGAGATTGAATCGTAGGGATAAGTTGAAATAGTGATGTTTGTTTCTACATTAATAAACTACGCAAAACAATACTCCCTCCGTCAGTGGTGGAGGAAGTAAGGAGCAAAGGGGTACGAGTGTACCGAAAAAAAATTCTAAAAAAATTCTAGTATATTATACTTCCTCCGTCCATGAAAAATAAGACACTTTGTGAATGACACGAGTTTTAATGTAGAATTGGTAAAGTAAGAGAGAAGGGAAAAAAATAACTTCCTCCATCCCAACTTAATTGTCACTCTTTTCCATTTCGGTCTGTTCCAACTTAATTGTCACACATCATTTTTACGATAAATAAATGGTAAGTATGTCACACATTCCACTAACTCACTTCACTCACATTTTATTGTAAAATCAATATAAAAAAATGGGTCTCACATTCTACTAACTTTTCCAACCAACTTTTCGTTGTATTTCTTAAAACCCGTGCCCACTCCAAGAGTGACAATTAAGTTGAATGTGGGGTCCATATTATTAGTTTAGAGCATCCACAATAGCGGACGTCCTGGCGGACAACCGACCTGCAAGCGGGTCGTCCGTCCGGGACGTCCACTATTGCGATGGACGAGCCGATGATGGACGAAAACGAAGGACGAGAGGTCATTCGCAGGTGTGAGCAGACGTCCGTCGTCTCATCCTCTATTGTGATGACTCGACGGATGTCCCGACAGACATCCCAATTTTTGATTTTTTTCCCCAAAACTCTATACATACGGCTCGTTCCACTTCATTTCATTTGTACCACGGACGAGCGACCGCCCCCCTTGACCCCCTGACTCGCTGACCGGGCAGCGAGATCCCGTTCGGCTAGCGGCAAACATACAGATTCAAGGCATACTAACATGTACTTTGTTTGAATCGTTTTTTTAATTGTATTATGTTGATTTTTTTTAATTTAATAAAATTATTATTGCACTTTCTCCGTCCGTATTCGTGTCGAAATTTTAATTCCGTAAATTGCGTATTTGTGAATTTGTGAATTTTGTTTATTGTGATTGTCCGTCGAGATGTCCTAGGGAATGTCCTTATGACATGGCATGATGTGTTTTCGGGATGTCTGTGGGCTTGTCCGCTGGGATGTCCGTCCCTATTGTGGATGCTCTAAGAGAGAAGGGAAAAAACTAAGAGAAAAGTTGTTGAAAATTTTCTCTTTTTTAATGTGCCCTATTTTTCATGGACAACAAAAAATGACAAATGTGCCCTATTTTTCATTGACGGATAAAGTATGTTTATCTATAAATTCTCATTTTATATTAATAATATATAAAATGTCCCCATATTCGACATCCCTCCAATAAATATTGGGAAAGAAACAAACTACATTAATAAGTAAAAGAGTGTAAAAACTCAATTTTAGTTCAAAGGATCTTTACATAATGGTAAAAGTAAAAAATCTACTGCCCAATCCCAATTGAAAACGGGTCTGCCACCGCCGACTGCTTCTGTTTCTTGCCTGCTTCTGCTTACTACCGCCCTCCACCTCCGGTTTCTTGCCTTCTTCCGTTGACTGCCGAGTGACGGACATGCATAGTGAGTCGCCGCCTCAATTTTCCTCTTAAACTTTGTTCTTTGTTGAGAAGGTGAGTAAATTAATATGAGCGTGAACGGTTAAAGCATCTCCAACCATTCCACTAAACTCAAACTCATTTTAGTGAAAATCTCACACTAAATATTGATTTTACTCCGATTATTTACACTAAATTCAAACTTAAAAGAATATTCTCTATATTATGCTTTTTTTACTCACAAAATTTGAGATTTTTTAGGTTTTGGTTTAGTGTAAATCTAAAGATAGGTATTTTTTTCTCAAAAACCAAAAATAGGATTGGTTTTTGAGTACTATTGGAGCTAAATACTTATCCTATTTTAGGTTTTAGTATATCCTTGGCGATGGTCTTAGTTCATTAAATAATTTAGCGATTTTGGCAGCTTGTGCAAAATAGAATAATGCTTTAGACTTTATGACTCGTTGACTCTATCTTTAGAATTGGAGTGAATTGAAAACAACCATGCCTCTAATTATCTGTGGATGAGGATATTATTTTAGGGATTATAGAATATTAAATGTGCTAGTATTTAATTTTTATAAATTGTAATGCTTACTTGTCGTTTTGGATTGTAAATTATTGTGTTTTAACTTAAAATTTTGATCTTCTATGATAAGTTGTGTTTGATGTAGTTATAATTGTTGTGAATGCACATTAGTTGAATTGAATGGTCAATAATGACTTTGACCGAAATTTTGTAATGACATGTGCGCAGGAAATAAAATAAAAAGTGATGAGAAAATAATCCAATTTTCGACAATTTATATCCAAAATGGTAAAAACTCATGATAGTTTCACATCTTTATCATTTTCGTATTGATGTGTTTATAATAGTGATTGACTTATTACTTCAAGAATTTGATAACCAATTCGATGAAGTTAATATGGAGTTGATTAGATGTATGTCTTGCTTCAATCCTAAAGATGGCTTTTCTTCTTTTGACAAGGAAAAGGTAATCAAACTTGCCACTTGTATCCTTTTGATTTTTCAAACATTGATTTGATAGACCTTGAGTGCCAACTTGAAGATTCATTGGAGATATGGAAAGTGATAAAGACTTTCAGAATTTGCGAGATATTAGTCCTCTTTTGGTGAAGCTTGTTGAAACAAAAAGAGATGTGATTTATTCGCGTGTGGTTGTGCTTATCAAGTTGATTTTGATTCTTCCGGTTGCCACTGCAAGTGTAGAGAGAGTGTTTTCTGGAATGACGTTTGTGAAGAATAAGTTGCGAAATAGTATGTGTGATCAACCTTTGAATGATTGTTTGGTCACTTTCATTGAGAAAGATGTGTTTCTACAAGTATCCGATGACGATATAGCGAATCGTTTTGAAGAAATGAAGACTCGTCGAAAAGAAATTAGATATAATGTAGTTTATTTTTGTATTTTGAAATGTCTATGACTCTAAAATATTACTCCTTCCGTCCCCCATTAGGAGTCACACTTTGACCCGGCACGAGTTTTAAGAAATGTAAAGAAAAGTTGGTTGAAAAAGTTAGTGGAATGTGGGACCCATTTTTTATATTGGTTTTATAATAAAATGTGAGTGAATTTAGTGGAATATGAAACCTACTTACTATTTATGGTAAAAATGAAGTGTGACTCTTAATTGGGGACGGACCGAAATGGAAAAGTGTAACTCTTAATCGGGGATGGAGGGAGTATAATATGTCAAAATATATTGCTTTTAGTATTAGTTTTTATTGTTGATATGTTATAATGATGCATCATATGACTCGTACCTTTGAATATAAATTTTTGGATCCGCCACTGCCCTCTGTCTCATTAAATATGCAATATTTGGGAATCGCCACATGATTTTATGTAGTGTTGTTTTTTGTGAGTTAATGAAAAGAAAGTAAAGTAAGAGAGATGAAAAAGTAGAGATAGAGTTATTTACATTTTTGGAAACGTTTCATTTGTAATGATACAATGCCAAAAAAAGAAAACGTTTCATTTTTAATTGGACAGAGAGAGTATACTAGTTAGTGCCACATTTTCAGCCTTTTTACTAATAAAAATATCATTAAACAATAATGTTTTTAATGTATCATGGGAACGGTAAATGATTCAATTAAATAATAAGAACTGAAAATAAATTAACTTTTGCCAAAACAACTGAGTCACAATTAGTAATAACCCCTCCCACCATCTCCACACATCTCTTCTGCCAAAAAAAATAATCATAGATACTTCTTCAGGTCATAGGATTGATCTCGACAATTGTACAACAAAAGGTAATTATCGCAGTTTGTTAATTTTGAGATGAGGTTGATTGATAAACTTGTTATTTTGTACTCCCTCCGTCCCGGCTAAGATGACACATTGCTTAGCCGGCACGGGATTTTAGGAGTTATTGGTTAAAGTGTTTAATTGGAGAGAGAGAAGGTGAGTGTAAGTTTTAAAGTAGAGAGATAAAGAAAGGTGAATATTTTAATGGGAGTGAGAAAAAGTGGTTGAGTGTATTAATTGGAGAGAGAAAGTTACCAAAAAAGTAAATGTGTCATCTTAATTGGGACAAACTAAAAATGAAAACGTGTCATCTTAAGCGGGACGGAAGGAGTAGTTTTTGATTAGTAGATTGACGTGTTTATTGTTCAGTTTCGTAGCTTAAATTATGCATTTGAGTCAACTATACACCCATTGGATGTTTAGACAAGTTCGTTGAGTTTTGAAGGGAAAAATACAATTCTAATTTCTAAATAGCTTGTAATGGATATCAATCTCTTAGTCTTTGAAAGAGCTTCGCGCAAATATCTTGTACTCCCTCCGTTCCATAGTAATGGAGGCAAAACTTTTCGGCACGAAGATTAAGAAAAATTGTGTTAGGTGAGTTAAGTAAAGAGAGAAAAAGTGGAAAATGAAAAAGGTAGAGAAATGAAGATAGAAAAAAAAGTAAGAGAGAGTAAAGTAGGTGTGGAAAAATGTGTTGACTTTTACTAAAAAGGGAAATGACTCTATTACTATGGAACGGACGGAAATGGAAAAACGCCCCTATTACTATGGAACGGACGGAAATGGAAAAACGCCCCTATTACTATGGAACGGAGGGAGTACATCTTAATAGGAATTTTGTGGAGAAAGTTATGTTCGTTTTACGAGAATTGCATGCTTTTCAGAATGTCAGAACAGTCCAGGCGACTCACTACTACACAGTGGCAGATCCAGAATTTTCAACACGGGGATGCGATAAATAATCATACCAACTTAAAAGTTTGATAAATTTTTTGTTATTTTGTTAACCTAAAACTACTATTACTACACCACCACTACTACTCTTTAACTTTTACCGTGTGCATTATTTTTAATGAGAAATCATCTTTCGACTTATTTAATAAAAGTTTCAATTGTTTTAAGAAAATAGAAAAATATATATTAGAAATAAAAAATAAAAATTTTAAATGTAAACAAGAACGAAAATGCTTAACAAACTAATTGAGAAATGATAAAATAAAAAATGTATTAGAAAAATATTGAATATAATAAGAGAAAATTATATGCATTTGAAATTATAAATACATTAGAAATAAAAAATATAAAAAATTGAATCTATTGAAAAGAACTAAGATGCTTAACAATACAATATAAAATTGATAAAAACGTTAAAACATTAGCAGAAATTGAAACATGTTTCGTAAGAGAAAATTAAAAGCATTGGAGTATATTTTAAATGTATAAGTAATAGAAAAGGTGTTAAAAAATGATTGCATTGAGAAGAAAAATAACTTTCAATATTGAAAGGACGCTAAAGGGAAAATGGTTTTGAGAGGACTTGACTCTGCGTGTCTAGCAGGAGAAATATGAGTACTCTACCGCTAGGCAACTTCCAAAGTTTTGTCATTGGGGGGACATTTTATATGGTATTATTGGAGAATTTTGGATGTACAGCTGTACCCTTTGCTCCTACATAGATCCGCCACTGCTACTACGTAGTCAAGCGGGCCACTCGGCAGCCTGCCGAGAAAATACATGGTAACTTAATGTGCGACATTTTTACATGATTTAATTTATTCAAGCGAACTTTGTGTTCGAACTTCAATATTAGAAATGATTTGTGGAGAAGACGTAAGTAAAATCCAATTTAATAGATCGGAAATCAGGATTGGCCCAAATAGTAATTCATGGAGTAGTTTTTTTGCTTTTGTAATAGAATTTCTTGGCATGTTCGCTACATAGAATCATGTTGTTCGTACAGAAGAACAGACCACCAAATACACCTTCAATAATGGGAAGCCATTAATTTAAGTAAAAGTTGAAATTGATAGTATATTTTTAGGACAGTATTTAACTTTAAAGTCTACATTAATTGCATAATTAATCGCACCAAATAAGAATTTGGTATCCTCGTCGAAAATTTTATTCTCTATACATAACATATGTATATTGATTGTGATCCGCTGTCCGATTATAACTAGTTTCTTTCAACTGTTTCCTTAGTATATCAACCTCTCCTAATATGATTTCTTCACTAAACTCATCAGCGACCCTTCTAACTATTGCATATTTATATTTAGGTAGTATCACTTGCTTTATTTCGGAGTTCAAAGATTTAGGGATTACCTATATTTTTTTATATAGTTATTTAAGTGTAATCGATCTTATACAATTCGAAATAGTGGATATTAGTCCATAAATCAATACACGTGTATATTAGTATATAATTGGGAGGTCAGAGGTGATCGATCATCATAGTGGCCGTTCGGTTTGTTGGACTAAATAGTTATAAGATGTAGTCTAGGATAGGCTAAGATGGGCTTTGTCCAAGATTAAATTAGTATTGCATTTTATATTATTGTTTGGTTGCTTAGATTATGTTTAAGATAATTTTGGCAGTGCTTATTTTAATTTCATTTATTGTCTGCCTATAATGTTTATTTTAAGATAATTTGGTGGCCATTCATTTTTTTTTATTACACATCTCATTTTAGCAGAAATGTCAAATAATTAAATTTGATTAATTATAAAATAAACTTATTTATTTAAATAAAATCAAATGTTAATGTTTATTTTCTATTACGTAACTGTTCGTATACCACCCTCCATAGAAAAAAAACAAGAGAAATAAAATCAATTGTTAATATCACCCTCAATTTAAAAAAAAAAAGAGAGAAAAGGAGGTGTTAATAATAGACAGAAAAGGGGTAAAAGGCGGCAGACAAAATAGTCGGAGGGTAGGGGGTGAGATGATTTGTCTGGGATTAAAGCTAGTAATTCTACTATGGATGCGGGCCTTTTTCGGGCCTAGACTATCTGTTTCGGGCCTGAACGACATAGAATTGAACCAACCGAACATCAGATTGCACTCAATCTGTGCATGAATCTGGCTATCCGAACGGGGCCATAGAATATTCCATTTGTAAATATAAGTTAAAACAGTAGCAACGCCCATGCTAGCTTGGATTAGTTTTACTTAGTAAATCCACGTCAAACTTAACTCACAATACATCCACCATAATAATCTTCTAATTAAAATCTTACATATGAACTCGATAGTTAAACATGATCCATATTTATTTCCATAAACACAAAAAAGATATCCATATATATTAATTCTAGTCATCAACCTCATCATATCATGATCAAATTAATTTGTCATCAAGCTGATCATATTAATCTAAGCGTAAACATGATGAAATTAACCCCGAGCCCCTCCCTATTTAAACACCCCTAAGTGGAGACAAGAAAGCATAAAAAAACACCAGCACAGTAATGGCGAAAATAATACTACTAGCCATGTTCCAGTTTGTGATGATTTCATTTATGTGTGCATCAGCCTCTGCCTCTGCGGCCATCTCATGGTGCAGCCAAACCCCAAACCCTGAACCGTGTGAGTATTTCCTCACTCAAAACCCTAAATACGACATCTCCTCCATACATGAAAAGCCCGACTTCCTGAAGATGTCGTTGCAGATAGCCCTTGACCGCAGCATACACGTGCTGAGTGGGCTCCAGCAACTTGGCCCCAAGTGTTGCTCTGCTCGGGAAAGGGCAGCATGGGCCGACTGCGTCAAATTCTATGAGAAAACTAGCCACGAGCTCAACAAGACCGTTGACACCACGGCCGACATGCAGAGGAGGCTGACCGTGGCGCTCACCAATTTGGAGACGTGCAAAGACGGCTTCGCTGACTTCGGCATACAAGATTATTTCACTGTGTTTCCCATATTGTCTAACAATGTGAGTTTGCTGTTGAGCAATACCCTAGCTTTGAGTTCTACATCTGATGATAGTATGTCTATTTCGCCGGTGAGTGATGGAGAAGGGTTTCCAGAGTGGGTTCCTTCCGCTGATCTGGAGCTGCTGCAGTCATCCACCCCTGGGGCGGATGTGGTTGTGGCGCAGGACGGGTCTGGAGATTTTACGACGGTGGGGGAAGCGGTGGCAGCCGCAGCGAATCGGTCGGGAAGCGGGAGGTATGTGATGTATGTGAAGGCGGGAACGTACAAAGAGAATGTTGAAATTGGGGAGAAATTGGTGAATGTTATGTTGTTGGGTGACGGAATTGGGAGGACTATTATCACCGGAAGCAGAAGCAACTCCACCGGCTACACCACCTTCAATTCGCCCACTGTTGGTATGTCATTTAAATGCACTTTTTTTTTTATTCTACTTTTTGGTTCGTAAACACGTACTTATTTTCCTTTTTAATTTGTCCCAATATCATATTTCCATTTATGGAAAAAGATGTCAAAATACGTACTGTAAGACTTTAAATATATATACTAGCAAAACATTAGTGATTAATTTGACAAGCAAATCGCAGCTGTTGAGGGAGCCGGGTTCATCGGCCGTGGCATCACATTCCAGAACACGGCGGGGCCGGAGAACGGGCAGGCCGTGGCTCTGCGTTCGGATTCCGAGCATTCCGTGTTCTATCAGTGCAGCTTTGAAGGGTACCAAGACACCCTCTACGTCCACGCCCGAAATCAGTTCTACCGCAACTGCGATATCTACGGCACAGTCGACTTCATCTTCGGCAACGCCGCTGTCGTCTTGCAAAACTGCAACATCTACCTGCATTACCACAAGAGCAACACCATCACCGCGCAGAGCCGGACCGAGGCGACCCAAAAAACAGGCATCATCATCCACAACTCCCGGGTCACCGCTGCCCCGGACCTCCAGCCCGTTCAGGGATCCGTCAAGTCCTATCTGGGCCGCCCGTGGAAGAAGTACTCGCGGACGGTGTTCATGAAGACCGAGCTCGATAGCTTGATCGACCCAGCTGGTTGGCTTCCGTGGGACGGGACCGTCGGTTTGGATACCTTGTATTACGCCGAGTATGCCAATACGGGTCCCGGCTCCTCCACCGCCAATCGGGTCAATTGGACCAATTATCACGTCATCACCAGCCCATCCGTCGCCGCACAGTTCACGCCGGGGAATTTCATTGACGCCAATTCGTGGCTGCCCGCCACGAATGTGCCATTTACCCCTGGCCTTTAATTAATTTCTACTACTAGTATTTCAATTACTTGTTTCTACACTTGCTTTCATTCATGCTAATTTATTATCAATAAATATTCAATGCGTCGGTTTAACCATATGTTCATTTCTAATATATCCAATCTACATAGGTTTTGCCAAAGGAATCACAAAAAGTCTTTCAATTGTTAATTCCGTCTGAGTTATAGAAGACAAGTCTTGGAGGCTAAGAAAAGTATATTTTTGGTTTTATTTATTTCCTAGTTAATAGAATTAGGAGATGGAAAAAATATTAGTTATTTTTGCTTATTATCTTTTTAGTTATTTTCTTTACACAAATTTAGGATTTCTTAGTTATTTTCTTTCTATAAGTTTAGGATTTCCCTTTGCCTATATAAAGGCTTCATTGTTGATCTTCAAAGATAGACTTTGATTATATATTTTGACATTGAGTTTTGTACTCCGAAATTCTCAATAGTTTGAGTTCTTTATTACCAGTTCAGTCATTCTCGTACTTTTCTTCGTTTATTTGCATCACCGTCTAAGAACAACTACAACCTCATTATCATTATTCTTTTTTAATTCAGCCAATGCACAAACTTAATTAGGATCAACTACTTGGATTCATCAATGTAAACAGATTCATATACTATGAGATTACTAGCCGCTTGTTATTTCAGTTAAATGTCAGTGTCCGCTTTAAAATAATTGTAAATATAATTGTAAATATAATTGTATAGTGTAAATTATGTACTCATGTTGCAAGTACACTAGTCAGAAAAACAATAAACATAAGCAATTTTCACCGGGATCTGTTGGAATTCGTACGATCCAATATGTGGACAAAACAGTTGACCAGTCATGGGTTGACCAATCTATTAGTATTATATTTCCTCCATTCAATATTATTTGAGGCGTTTCTTTTTTACACAAGATTTAAGAAAATTATGTTTAATGAATTAAATAAAATAGAGGAAACAATAAAGTAGGAGATAGAAGAGAGACTAAAGTAAAACAAAGAATAAAGTATGTGTGATTAGATATTTTGTTTTTAGCCAAAAAGAGAAATGACTCAAGTAACTTGGGATAACCCAAAATGGAATACGACTCAAGTATTTTGGGTCGGAGGGAGTATATGTTTTAAAACGGATACATTATTTCATTAATAAACTCTGCCAGTGAGTGGATCCAGTTAAAACTCAGGCTAATCAACTTGACTTACTCCTACTCGAGTGAGATGAAAAGAAGAGTGCAAAAGCGTGTTTTCAAAACCTTAACCCACAATACTATTTAACTAGTATAGGGAAGTAAGGATCGATCTCACAGAGATTAGGCGTTTGAAGATTTGTTTGCATGACACGACTAGAGGATGGCTGCTACCACGCTTCTAGGGGGTGGGTTAAGTTAAACTACTAGACTTTGGAAAAATAAACTTAACTAAACTGATCAACTTGCAGGAAGAAACTAAACTACTTGATCAACTTAAATAAACTTTCCATAAATGGACAAACAGAATAAACGAGGACTGTTCCCTGGAAAAAGCACTGTAAAGTAAAAACTTTCTAACAACTTCATCTTCTTCACAAAATCAACATGGAAAACAGAGTAAAGAACAAATCTGAAAAGCTACAAGACACGAAACATCATAACAACTCGTAAAATTAAATCTACTCCTAAGATCTAAGCTACAATCACGTAAACAAGAAAAATAACCCATAATCTTGCAGAAATGAAACATAAACTGCTAGATCTAAACATCCTAAGGACTCCTAAACATAAAATATCAGATCTGACCAAATCAAAACAGAACAAGATATTTTTGAGCTAAGACAAGCGACATAGAAGGGAAAACGAAGGCAGATAAGAAATATCATGCATGAAACAGAACGCAGAAGCTGGAAATGGAAACATAACTTCAGATTAACCAAGTCAAACATCAAAAGTCGATAACATCGAAAGTAGACTGAAAACAAACAAAGAAAGCAGTAAATTGTTTCATCACCCCTTCTCGGAGTGGAATACATAACCGAAAGTTGAAAATGCAAGAAACCACCACCAAATACCAACTAAACTAAACTAAGTGAGGACCAAGTGTGTGTGTGCGACGAATTCAAGAAGATGAAGTGCAAGACCTCCGATTTCAGCCCTAAAAGAGAGCTGAATTCCTAAAGATATCCTAACTAAGAAAGCTTGTGAGACCCCCCATCTAACTACTGGCTGGGATCCCCTTTCTCTTGTGCCGGGCTTCTTTTATATAGAGAGGCGTAGGGCTCTCATCCCTAGGGTACCACCTCTCTGAAATGTCGTTCCTACCCTTCACAATTGGTGGTGGGGTCTTTAGCACTATCTTTCAATGCAAAACTCCTGCTGGCTCCGCTTAATTTTTTACTTGATCAACTCAATGCCGTAGTTTTTGCCTTTTTTTCTTGATTCGTTCGTCTGCCCAACTGATTAGTTCCTTCTTCTGAAAATGGCGGATTTCACACACACTTGTCTCAAAAATAGACGTTAGTTCATGGATTTGAGTATAGTTTTTCCACGGAACACATGCATGAAACGAGCATCATCAGTTGGGTAAGGGTAGATAAGGTAAGATAGCTAGTTATCAACTTTAAATGGGCATTTGGTAATCTAGATAAAATATAAGTGTGGCCCGTGTTAAATAGACGGCCCGATCAAAGTAAACACAAAATAACTATCTTATTATGATAAATAATCAGTTGAAAAGGGGTGTGATAGTATATCTTATCTCTTCAAATTTATGCTCTTGGCTTTGATAGCCATAATTAATGATTTTAACCATATTTATGTTTCATATAAAAAAATCAAAACAATCATCTAAGTCAAAAAACCAAGAATTTAAACCAAAATATAGGACGTACTCTAGTGCTTTAGGCCTCTAATAATACTGTCATGCCGTCATAATCCTTACGCCCCTTTAAGGTACCTGCAAAATGAAATAGAAGAGCAAGGAAGCTGTCAAACAGCTGATACTTCTTTCACTAAATAGGCATGGATGCTTTTAAAGCTCCCTTCCTTAAAAGAGAAGATCAAGCCAAGGGATATGGCAATATATACAGCTACCACCACATCACTCCTCAGCTCTTTTCAACCTCCAAAATTCTCACAAGTCATAAGAACTTGAAGGGAGTGGGACAGCCAACAGCAAAAAGGAGTTTCCAACCATCAAGGATCATCAACCAAGGCAAGTTCAACTACATCCTTGCATCATTTTAGAACATCATGTTTAGACCCAAGAAATATACTCCCTCCGTCCCACAAAGATTGTCTCATTTTTCCATTTCCTTCCGTCCCACAAAGTTTATCCCATTTCACTTTTACCATTTTTGGTAGTGGACCACATATTCCACTAACTCATTCCTACTCACATTTTATTATAAAACTAATACTTTAAAAGTAGGACCCCACATCCCACCAACTTTTTCAACTCACTTTTCATTAAATATTTTAAAACCCGTGCTGGGTCAAAGTGGGACTATCTGTGTGGGACGGAGGGAGTATGACTTAGGACTCCAACATCCCACAATATCGGAAACATGTTAAGCAACTCAGATCACGAATATGTCCCAACGAGTTAGAATAGTTTTTCACCAACAGCCAAACAACATTTTATCATCACACGGAATACTAGAATATACTAAACACATATAGCGGAATGTACTAAATTGAAACACAAATGAAACTTTTTCTATAATTTATGTAAACTTCAAACCTTTTGTATTAATATGATAAAAAATGAAACATTTTGAATGATTTATGTATTTTCCAAAAAAAAAAAAAGTATCCACGTTGTATTTTGTACTTGACATGTCATTGCAAATTGCCCCTGAATTTTATCAAATACTACCTTTAATCACATAAATCGATTTTTTTGAAAAATACTACCTCTAATGTATTTTTGAAATTTTTTACCGTCCCTAAAAAATAGACTAATTTTATCATTTTGGGTTATCCCCCAAAATTACAAAGTCTAAATATGGAAAGTTTTTCAACAAATAATAATCATACATACTCCCTCCGTCCCATAAAAATATAGGCAATGGGTATGGCACGGGAATTAAAACAAAATTGGTAAAGTAAGAAAGAGTGGGAGAATGGTACGGTAAAGTAAGAGAGAAGAAGATAATAGTAGTTAAGGTAGTGTTAGTGGACGGTGGAACCTACATTATTAAATTGATATAACTTTTCAAAAATGGAATGCACATATTTTTGTGGGAAGGATGAAAATGGAAAGTGTAAATATTTTTATGGGACGTGAGTATCATTTTTAATGTAGACCCGACAATCCACTAACACTCATTGTACTACCTTTTCCTCTCTCACTTACTTTTTTCTAGGGGTGCTTAAACGGTTCCCCGGTTCTCGGTTAACTAGAACCGGCCGGTTAATTGAGAAACCAGAAACCGAAAAATCAGTTCCGATTCCAACTTTTTATATAAACCGGTTCTGGTTCAAACCGAATCCGACCGGTTCCTAACCGGGAACTGGATTACAATTCAATTTTATTTCTTTATAATTAAATATACTAGTAAATCTAACTTAATTGTATTAATATTGAATTGTAATAAAATAATTTGAAACATTGAGTGATTTTAAGATTTAAACAGTGTTATATTTTGGAGCTCTGTTTTCTTAAGTATTTAAAATGTTTAAACCGTGATGCTTTGAATCTACACTTATTTCCCCAATCTATTTTTTATGAACATCATAAGTTTGTTTTTAATTTCCAAAAGAACTATACTAATACAATATCAATTAGTATTGGAAATTCCATTGAATATTTATTAGCAAAAAAAAGGAAAATGATATTCAATTTTAAAACTGCTTTTAAAAAAATGCTAAATTTTAGAACTCCTTTTTTATAAAAGAACTGCCATCATAAACTAGTCTGACCTACTACCCTTGACATCACTCTTACCCATATATGAATATTATTGTATGGTTGGTTTATAATTTTTCTTGTATTTGTTCGAATTTGTAGGTATTATTTGTTATATTTCCAGGTGTTGGATTATTATTTTATTAGTATTGAATTAGTATTTAAAAATTATAAATAAATTCAGATTAAAATTATATATCGCTCCGGTTCGGAACCGGAACCGGTCAGTTTTAGTCCCGGTTCCAATTCTAGGATTTATGAAAATTTGAAACCAGTTAACCGGTCAACCGGACCGGTTACAACCGGAACCGGCTGAATAAGCAGGCCGACCCTTTTCTCATTTCTATCTTACTTTACTAATTGCATATTAAAACTCGTGTCATTTAAAAGTTTGTCAATTTTTTGGGGACAGATGGAGTTTTAAATACTATTCCCTCTGTTCCCTAAAAATAGAAACTTTTGAAACGACAGAGATTTTATTGTAAAATTGACAAAATAATAGAGAGATAGAAAGAAACGTGTGTTAGTGGAAAATGGGTAAAGAAAATAAAATCTCAAAATTAAAAATTTCTATTTTAAGAGACGGATCAAAAAGGAAAAAGTTTATCATTTTTAGGAGACGGGTGGAGTAGTATAAATTATAAATAGTTACATTTGAACTTTGAAGGGTTAAGTTATTTACGAGACCTTAATTCTATTTCCAATTGTAGTTCTAATATATAAATATCATTTTTAGTAAAAATGATACTTTTGACCCATAAAATGATAGGGTTATTAAGTTATCACATAAATATGAGTTATGATATGATCGCACCCCTATGGGTCAAAAGTATCATTTTTACTAAAAATGATATTATACACGATAAAATGATATTTTTTCAGCATGCATAAAATGATACTTTTATTCCATAAAATGATATTATGTTCCATAAAATGATATTTTTCGTCCATAAAATGAGGGTTATTAGGTTATCACCATAAATATGAGTTATGATATGATCATATCCCTATATATAATATATATATATATATATATATATATATATATATATATATATATATATATATATATAGATATGGGAGTGCTTAAATCCATAACCCAATTAATGACAAATATCCATGTTGATCTCATCCATTTATTTTATCAATCCAACGGATCATATGGCTCTCTTTTATTTGTTTTTAAATAGGTATTAAAATCAAAAAAGGGTAAGAATGGCATATGATATTTGATTCGGTTACTACCATTCCATGATTCACGCCACTTCATGATTTTATTCTCTCCCCTTTAATTGAAAGCAAATCATTTTGGGAAAATAATTTTTGCCTTGAGATTTTTTTTTTCGTTAACTTAATCTCCACGCCGTCCTTCATCATCTAGTAAGAATCTCTGCGCCGTGATTCATCAATGGAAGATTGTATTTTAGTCATGATAGTTGATTAGGAAATGTTTTAGAACGTCTCGGAGGCCATGGAAGATTAATCAATTTTTTATGAATCACAATAGGAAGATTGTATTTTAGTCATAATACAATCAATTTTTACAACTTAATCAATTTTTTTTTCCGAACTCTAATTTGCTATTATCAACAATAGAAGATTGTAAGTATATTTTATGCCTCCGACAGAAATCCAACATGGTCACTCCCTCCGTCACACTGGTGCCGCTCCGAAGAATAAGAAGTTGACGGCTAAATTGTTTCTTTCGAGTGAAATTCGGCTAATAGAAATGAGCTTATACTTGTAGAAATTATTATTGATGAGGTCGATGCAAGCTATATGTTTACCATTTTTACAGAGACTGAGGAAAAATAAGTAAAATTGGGGGAGAAAGAGATGGAGCGAAAGATAAATTTAACGGAAGAGAGAGAGAGTGTGTGCATAATGTTTCTTCAGAGTACTATAGTTCACAAACGTATTAAAATATAATTATGCTGAAAGCGCATAATGTTGCAGCACCAACTGAATAATGTATATAACAACAACATGTAGATGCATCATATTTACATTATTGCTTTTATTATCATACATTATTGTATTAAAATTAACAACAACACGAAGACGCATCCTGTTTACATTATTGTTTTTATTAGCATACATTATTGTTTTAAAATTGTTGTAATGTACTGATTTGGCTTAATAATGTAACATATATCACAAACACGCATTCCAAAGCTCATACGCATGACAACAATGTTAACAACCATGCTATACATTATTCTCAGTTGCCTACTGGATAATGTATCACTAAGTGGTACATAATGAAACAAAGGATATGCAAATAATGCCAGCAAACAACTTAATATGTTACATTATTCATAAATCAAGAATACATTATTAGCTGGCTCGCTATTTCTTCCTGGAATGCGAAATCTATCTATTTAGTTCTTTGGTCCATCAGGACATTGCCCTTTGGAAAGCCGAAAGTAAGATGCACGTCATCCTATGTGATACGAACAAACTCATCATCTAAAAATTGTATCCTGCTGACATACTTGGATTTTACATGGTTTTAGAGGGTGATTATGTATGAATTTGATCATATTTTGTCTATTATTAGGCGTGTTTATATCTACTTCTCTATTATGTTGGTATGTTGACCATTTTGTTAAGAATGTGTAGAAAAAGGTACAAAATATGTGGATGTGCAGCAGCCTTGGTTTGAGACAATATTTACGGGAGATTTTGAAGTCCAATCAGCCCCTAATGCATACCAATCTCTTCGTCTTCGAAAGATCTTCGCGTGGGTATCTCGCACGCCTCAATCGGAGTTCGGTAGAAGAAGTTATGGCCGTTATACGAACACTGCGCTGTCCAGAAAATCTCACCCGGCCGGGTGAATTATTACCCTATAATTCCACCCGGCCGGGTGGCGTAATTATGCCTGCGAGATTCCAGAGAGTACCAAAGAAGTCCCACCCGGCCGGGTGAATTTCCAGTGGATTAATTCCACCCGGCCGGGTCCGTCAATCTGACGTTTTTCAAAGCAGGAACGCTATTTTTGAAGAGGGGAATAAGAAGGAAGAATTAGGTCAATTCTAGGCATTCTCTACAAGCAACAAAACATCTCTCTCTTTGTGAAGAACTCTTGGAAGAAGATTGAAGATTCAAGCTTCAATTCTTCCACCAATTGCAATTCGGATCATGATTTCCACTGTTTTTCCTTGTTTCTATTTGTTTTCTACCATGAACATGGGTAGCTAAACATCTTTTATGTAGAATTCTTAGTGAAGATGCATTGATTTATAGTTTTAATCCAATTGACTTCGTTTTTATCTTGCTCTTGCAATTGTTTGAATTATTCTTGTGCTTTTTCCTAACAATTGCTTGA
>NC_062970.1:8534513-8589932 GCF_023119035.1 Salvia hispanica | reverse complement strand
GAGCCCTTTTTAATTTGACACATTGAAAAGATCTAGTTATTTTTTGACAAATATCAAGCTCTATCTAATCTTAATTCTTAATGAAGTGCAAAACTGTTATCTCCACTGAAAGGACATCCTAATTGTTGTCGAAGGATGTGGTTGTTTTATTTAAAAACACCAGTAGGTCCATGTATAGGCCTGACCTGAGCAGATAGTTATTGTTTCTGCAAACACTTAGTTAGAATGATTTGAATTTAAGGATCATATTTGATTGTAATGCTAGACATATACTAAACTCTTGTCCATGTTGGAGTTGTTGATCATCTGCAAGGATATTTCACTATTGGATCTTGAAATGATTATAGAATCACTTGAAGTCAAATTAAAAGATAAGATATTTGTTACGAGCCTTTTTCATTCGCTTACATGCCCTTGTCTGTGTTCGATAGTCTCGAGAAAGACTAATGTATTTAAAAATTAAAACCACATCCATGACTATATTTCTAGACATATTTTCAATATTTTATGCTAGTTAATTTGTTTGTTTTGCGGCTCTTGATTTAGTTAATTAATCTTGCAAACGACATATCATCAAAAACCTCTATCTTAAGCTAAAACATACTCCCTATGTCCCAAGGTAGATGTCACACTTTCCTTTTTAGTGTGTTCCACAAAAGATATCACATTTGCTACTTTAGAAAAAATTCTCTCACATTTGTACATAAAAATATATTTTCTCTATTGACTTAATGCACAAAAAATTTTCCTAAAATCCCGTGCCATCACTCACCCAAGTGTGTGACATCTACATTGGGACAGAGGGAGTACTAAACTGGATCTGAATTCATGAATTGAGACGATTTTTCTATCCTCTTGCCATCGACTGCTCTCTCGATGCATGATTGCTGTAGCTTTTTTCTGCCTCAGCCTATTTCATGCATTACATGTAGTTAGCTTTTCATATATGCACCTGTTTTTCTATGTTTACATGCTTCATTGCATTTGCTGCGCAGGAGTTCATGAGGAAACAAACTGGACAAGGGAGAATTGGATCCATTTTTGTGCTTTTAGTTGGCCTTGTCCTCGGAATATTGATCGGATACTTTCTCAATATAGAAGTGCCTACATAGCAGTAACATCCGGTTTGTGATCCGATGTCATAAATTTACTCATCAGAATCTTGTTCAATCTTGTCCCTAGTAGAGACTTTAGGTTATACTATTAATTACTTTTTCGCGGGAAGATTGTAGGAAATTTTGGAATATGATTCTTTCAGAAACATGAACATACAAAATGTCTTAGTTCTTAACCTCACCTTAATAGAATAGGTGAAGGCGTTAAGATTTGCCTTTTTAAGATCAGTTTCTCCTCCCTATCTTCTTGTGCAGAAATGCTGTAGCTTCTTAAAATTGTTGTGAATATTGATTAAATGTGTAATTTCAGTTTTGTAAAATTGTTGCAGATTATTAGCCAAGCTTGCTATACGAGGTGGAAGTTGGAACAAGTTGGGATTTTAATTTGTACCTCAAAAATCTCATAATATATTTTGTATGACTTGAACCCCCCCCCCCCCCCCCAATAAGTGCATTTGAACGTTGAAAACAGAGTTATTTATAGTCACAAAACAGTTAATTACAAAGAGTTAAAAACAAATGATGGATAAATTCAAACTCTACTTAAAGAAACAGAGTGAAATATTGGGCAGACATGAATGGAGTTGGATGTGGTTGGGTTGGGCTTGGGGACCAAAAACTTTTGTTAAATATTGCAATCACTCTACTGCTGATTCTATCCAATTTCTTCAAAACACAGATTCTTATAATGTGTATTATATACACTAATATGGATTATATAGTCATGTGTGGGAATTATATATTCTTCTTTAATTTTATTTTACTTTTTAAGTAAAAACGTGTGCGTTCTTTATGGAGTTGCATTATTAGTTGATCGGCCTAAACATTTGATATATTAGAGCATCCGCAATGGTCGGCTAGCGACCGGCTAGCCGATTGTCGCGCTGGCCGATCGGCTAGCCGAACCATTGCAGTCCGGCGAAGCGCTTCGTTGTAGGCTGGCCGATCGGCAAGCCGCCATTGTGGCGGCCCGATCGGCCAGCGCCGATTTTTTTTTTTTTTTAAATTCTTTTTTTTTTTAATTTTTTTTTTAATTCTTTTTTTTAAAAAAAAATTTAATTCTTTTTTTAATTTTTGAAAAACTATATAAACGCGATTTTCTCTATCTCTAAATTTCTGTACAAGAGCAACATCTAGCGATGGACAACAACAACTAGCCCAATACAAAATTAAGACCTAAAAACAGAAACATGTCATACCGTCCCGTTCGGCTAGCGGCAAACTATAACAGATTCAAGGTGGCTCGTGTGTGGAAGCCCGAATTTTTTTTTATTATGTTATTTTTATGATTTTTAGTTAATGTACTTTTTTTATTTAAATAAAATTAATGAATTTTCCCGTATATGTCTCGTAAATTTAATTCCGTATTTTAATCGTAATTTTAATTCCGTAAATGTAGTATATTTTGAATTATTTTTATTGCGACTAGCCTATGGCTGGCCTATGGCTAGCCTAAATCTGATGTGGCAGGTGGATTTTTTAGTGTTGCTGACGTGGCAAGGGAGAGAATGGCTAGCCTATTGCTGGCTTATTGCTAGCCTATGTACCATTGCGGATGCTCTTAGGGGTGTTTTAAATTGTGCTGATTGGATTATTATCGGGTCCACCGGATAATAATCCAATCCAATATGGTCTAATATGTTTCCAACCTATTAAAGAGTTGAATTGTTATCGGATCAACCTGACAATGACTCAACCCGAATCTAATAGACCGAACCTAACTTGTTAAAAGAAATTATTAACTCTGTCATAACCGTACCTGACACGAACTTGTTAAAGACACAATATATTACATGTTGACAAGTCACGGTAACGACACAAACTTGATTTACAAGATTTAAACCTGACATCACACGATTAAACTTGATTTACTTGATTAAAACCTGATATTACACGATAAAAATATGATTTACATGATTTAAACTTCATCTGCACAAGTCTAGAGAATAAAATTAAAGTATAATTTTGTAAAAAGTAAAAAATATAATTAAATAATTCACCGATAATTTTCTAACAAGTCTACCGGGTAAGGACACAAATCCAACAAGGTTTGACCCAACCTCATTTAATTTAGTGTGTGTTTGTGTCTGATTTTTGTGCAATATCAAAAATTGTCAAACACTGTAATATATAGATATATGCATCAAATACAAAAAGAATCTAGGAGTACTATTTATTAACAACTAATCAAAGTTGTGTTAACTCATTACATGATTGCAACGAAAATATGGCAATACCTTTGGAAAGATATCACACAACTTTTAAAATAAGAAAAGAAAAGAAAAACATGTTGATACAAAGAAATTGGATCATAGATGATCTTGATCCATATCCTTGGCCTTGATATTGGTGCTCCGGTCTATCACTCTCCCCTTCATAAACATGCTTTCTCCATCTTTTGTAATATTGGGCAATCTGTATTTCTGTGCAATGTATATTCCTCCAATCACCCCTAACATCAATGTGAAACCCTTCCCTATTAATCCCATATTTTCTGATCCCAAATATTGATCTATTTTTGGTTTTTTATAATGCTGTCTAGCGTCGTATTGCTCAAGAAAATTCTCCGCTCTTCAAGGTCAAGGGCCAAACTTTGTGTGACAAGATATTGAATAGATAAGAAACTAGGTAATTAAATATTTTCCATTCATTCAATCAAGGCCAACCATTGGATGAAACTAAATTGAACTCCATGCCCAAAAATCAGCCACAAAAAATGAGGTAAAAAATATTTGCCACAATTCTACGTACGGTTATAAAGTACTAAATGCTGGTAATAAATTTATGTGTTTATTGCTTCAAATTATTTAATACTAATACACAGCTAATTATAGTACTACTAAATGCTAGCATCTATTAAGGGGTAATCAATACAATCAATGGAGTATTATTGAATTCTCTTCCTCAATTATCACCTTGTTTTCCTCGGTCGATCGATTGCATTATTCCAACAGCCCTACCTCAAGTTGAGTATCAAACTTTCCGGTAGCTGACTAGCTATAATTTGATAAATAATTTATACTAAGATTCAAGAGTTCTTCCATTTTCATTATGAACTAAGATTAAAAAAAACATAGGTGAAGCATAGAAATATGGAGAGTAGCTCTAGTTGTAAAGAACAAGGAGAAGCAAGAGCCTGACTAATTTGTTGGAGATGAGAAAGACTTGTCTTTGTTGTGAGAAAGGCATGTGCACAAAAACACCTCCACTTTTTTTAAAACCTTTTAGCTGTCATTTTTGTTGCAAGATTTGGGCACCCTTATACAACTAAGATGCCGCTCAATTCCCCATGGTTAATGGGATCAATTTATTACTCCCTCCATTCCACAACATGCGAGGCATTTCTTTTGTCAAAAGATGAAATAATCACTTAAAAAATGACTCAATTACATTAGGACGGAGATTTTATACATGTATACACAAAAAATGCTCACACGGACCTTGAGAGAGAGAGATTGAGTGAGACAGCGAGGAGGGGGAAATGGAAGAAGAGACAGGTAACCATGGCTCACACAACGTGAGGGTCCCAAACCGTGAATAACGGCCTCGCAAGCCATTCAATTATATTAATTAAAATAATAACTGGAGGGGATTTTACAGAAATCATATCAGATGATCCTACATTTTAAAATTAAACAGAATTTTGAAACACCAGATAAATTAGCATATGTCTACAACAACAATCATGCCTAGTATTAATGGAATCTACATTCACTTATCAATGATCAATCAGGAGGCTTAGCTATTGAAAAATTGTCCCACAACTTCCTCAAACAGTAGGCAGTCAGTAAAAGGAATCAGGGATGATGTTCTTACTTCTTATCTGTGCCAGCTAAATAGACCATTGATACGGACATATTGCTCCAAGTTCATTCAGCAAAAAACACCTGTAAACAAAATCCAAAATCATGGTCAACTTTAATCTATCACAAGAATGGTAATCACAAATGCATATAACCCCAAGAAAGTTTAACGCCAAAACTCACTAGCCGAGCCATTTTATGGCCTTTTGCCGGATAAATCTGAAAATGAGTCAACCAACTGTTCTGCCAAACTACTCGGATCATCAATTAAAGTCTGTATAAAGGTGTTTAACACTCTGCGTTCCTGCTCACTGGATCTTAGACTGAACCACGTCAGCAACTTCAATCTGAAATCCTTCGTAATATGGCCCTCGCATTCCAGCCAACGGATGATCTTTACACAGTATTCAAAGTTCTCATCCAAGCATAGATCAGTCTGAACTTGGAACGGGGATCCGTTTGTCAGAGTGCTATCAGAATCCTGTGTCTCCCTATTGCCGCTATGTGGTCTTTTATTGCAACCAACCAGCTTCGAATCAGCAGGTACTTCTCCACATTTTCTATGTATGCCGTGAGAAATAGCATCATCTGCCTCAACAGCTTGCCCTAAAGTGCACCCGTTTTCTTCTTCTCTATATGACTCAACAGGGGGTGTGAACTCCTCATTCAGATCAGGCACGGAAGCAACATTCAAGTCAAGTTGACGTGCAACATAAGGCGGCCTGGCTTGCTTAGTTTCAAGCTTGACTACGGCATGATCATTAACACATCTATTCACATGTAAACCATAAAATGACTCCAAATAGCCTTGACTCTGCAGCCAAGCGAGCTTCAATATTCTTCCAAGATCTCGAACCTTGAATCCCGAGTCTAGTTCTATTTCTTCAGTCCTGTGGTTTTTCTTGGAACTAGAGCTCCCTCCATGTGATGCATCCACTCCAGGTCTTTCAGCACTAGAATAATGGCTATCGTGAATAAGTTGTACACTCTTTGTAAAGAACTTCATTTCAGAGTGTCCAGAGTCCCCATCTTCTGTATAAGATATGATCCGAAACGAGTATTCCGTGCAAGGCTGCAGATTCGATATCCATATCCTCCTTTGATCTCTTGGAAAGACAAAAACAGGCTCTTTAGAGTAAACCTCTACTCTTTTCTTGCAATACCAGAGTTTGTATCCCTTAATGGCGTTCATTGATGCAGTTGATAATTCAATCAACAGAAGTGCAACTGAAGAACATGTGACTTCCTCAAACAGGAATTTGCATGCTGCAGGAAGTGAACCCTCTGCCAAAGTGGAGATGCAAAATGATGTAAGCAGTAGGCAACATGATCTCATACAGGAGGTACCGAGAGATTGAAGTATTACCAACAAAATTGGTGGGTGCAGTAGACTTTGAGGCCATCAGTTTGTCAGCTTTTTCAAAAGCAAGGGAGCAGAGCCTCTGCACTTCAGTAGCTACAGAGAGTCTACTAACAATGCCCCGACCCATTTTTGCTGAAACTCCATTGACTGGGCCAACCTCTGTTTCTAATGTGGATTTTGCATCTCTAACAATCTCATGGAGCTCACTGAATCTAGAAGTCCCATCCAGGAGCCTGAAACTCAAATATATCCGATAGCATAGAACATCAACACAACGAGAATCCTTAGCTATACTCAGCTGCTTTTTCCAGCATCTGCCAAAATAAATACGAAGTTAGAAATGTTAAGAAACAGCACCACACGTGAAAGTATGATGGTTGAATTGGAAAACGAAAAAGGAATGATAAATATGGAGGTCGGCCAATGACCGGATAATAGTGGAGGCAAACAACTTACTTAAGTACCCCAGAAACCTTTCCACACGAAGCACAACAATAGCTTCCATCCAACTGCATCATTGGCCCCAGGTCAACAACCCCAACCTTACCATGTTGGAGTGCACATTCAATGTGGCACGACAAACCACAAGAGTTTCGTACACCAGAATCAGATACACACTCCAACCAAAGACTTGGGTCCTTGTTGTCATCAAATAAATGGCAAATGCAGCAAGAGCACCTCCTGCAAAATGTGTCATCTATTGAAAGAGAGGCTCGACATGCAGAATTTTTGCATCTACACAAATTAGAAGATTTCAAATCAAGACAATGGTCAGGATTCAGTGGAATTCGCACAGGGTTTTCCCCCTTCCTTGGTCTTTTAGATTGCTGAACTTGATCCTTGGGACTTGAAGATGATCTCTTGAATTCGTATGTCTTTGATGCTTTTCTACAATCTCTCATCAGAGGTTCAGCCATGCTTCGCTCTGTTAATCTTATAGCTGCTCGATGTTATAAGTTATTCAAAAATGGTACCGAGTCGGAACAGATTACAAAAATCCTTTTTTTTTCAAATCCTGAAGCATGTTCTTCTAGTGTCAACTGTCAGAAACCTGCTTCACTGCATGAAGATAATATCGGTGTGATTTAGTAGAAAATTAGAGATTATTAGTTAAAACATGTGCAACAAAACATCGAAAACACTTGACCTAAGCAGTGCCAGTCCATTCCAACAAAAAATTCTACAAAATGAATCATTCAGCTATACCTACCACAAGAGATAAGAATCTGAAACAACAATTCAAATTTAGAGAACAATAAAATTGAATAAAGTGCAGCATTTTCCGGTGGAAAATAAATAAATTCAATTAAATAAATTCAAATAGCAAAAGCAATGGAAATGAGATTAAACCAGCTCAAAATCTCTCTACAGAGAGGGATGGGGGAACAATAAAAAGAGAAATGCAGCTCGAAATTCAAGCTGAAGCCGCAAAAACATAAGCAGTGAATCAATTTCAGCTCTATAAAAAACAGTAACCCTAAGAATCAACAAATTAGAGAGAAATTATACCTTGAGGAAGAAGTAAGTGAAGGGGATCTCGCCTAAAAATACCAAAATCCCTGGTTCGATTTTCATGGAATTGGAGGGAGACGCATTTTTCTAAGATAGTCGCATCACTTTACCACTATCAATCATTACGATAACAATTTATATTTTGGACGTTTCCAAGTCAAATTAAATTCAAATTACAACCTATGAGTCTTATATTATTTTATTTTATATTAATAAAATAATAATTTATGATTTTCATTCTTCCACCAAAATTCGAAAGCAAAAGCTAATATTCTATCCTAATAATCTATCAATATATTTTAAATATTAATTTACCAATTTGAAATCTAAAAGATGAGGATGGCAGAATCGACTTTAATACATCCAAGTTAATTTTCTATTTGGATTTTATATAGATATAAAAGATGAGAATGGGATGAAAATATGTGGACAAAAATGGGGTGGAGAATAAGAGTATTTATATAGGAAAAATAATAATTAAAATAAAATATGGTCGTAGGTTTTAAAAAATCAACCGTTGGATTATTTAGTTAACTTTTTATTCAAAATTTGATTTCTCAAATTAAAATATTACTCAGTTCATTCTTGAAAAATATGAATCTTTTGATTGAGCACGAATTTAATGTATAATTGATCAAGTAAGAGAGATAGTGTTAGCGAAAAGTGTGGTGTACATTATTAGTAGTGTAGTTGGATTTCCGAAAAAAGAAAATTCATACTTTTCAGAGACAGACTAAAAGGACCAGTTCATACTTTTCAGGGATGGGGGGAATATAAAACAAAATCGTAAATGCCATGTGTCATATCTTGATTGGAAAACAGATATGTGTTGTGCAAGTGGGCTCAAGCACACACATTCATGTAACGTACGCGTGCTCTCCATTTGAAACATCCAGCTCACGTCGTGAGCACGACATTGTTGATGCCCCTACGTCGAAGCAGATGCAACTCCATCCACCTACTATCAATAATCTTAGTAATGTACGATATGAATTTTAAAGAAAAAATAATACAGTATAAGAGATATACTTAAAAATGTGGTTGAATATTGTTAGTGAAAATGAGACTCACTTCATTAGAAAAAAAACTTACCAAAAAATGAAAGTGACAATTTTTATTAGACATACTCCATCCCCTTTTTTTATGGTTAAATGCATTAAAATATAAAGAAAGCATGCAAAGATGTTACATGAGGGCAAAGCCCTCCTGGGAACTCAAACACACACACATATACCGAAGCTTGAAGGCTTGGTGCAGGATAGCCATGTGCCCATGGTCAACTAGACTAAGCCCATAAATCCTAACTTAAGCATAACCATCCATCACGGTATTGATAGCTGCCTCGGGGGAGGACGGCTTCTTGTCATCTCCGATGTTGGCTGCAGTTGGTACACAAACAGGGGATCGCAAATGTGGGCCTTAACTTCCACTGCGGTGCTTGTTGTTCATTTTACTTTCAAACCAGGGCAAGGTTGTCGTCTGACGCGTGACCCCATTCACCTGAAGGTGTATACGCTGAGGGAGATGGTGGTATCTTCAAGGCGTCATCAGACCCTTGTCCTAATGGTACATCAACCGGACCTTAACTCGCGCCGTGCGTGGCTCGCACCGCCCATCATGATGATGTCATCTAAGCCTGCTTGGATAAGGAGAGACACGAGACCCATAACACCCTTCTGAGTTATCTTGGCGCGTGGAGAGTGTGGCGAGGGGACTTTCGTCTCTTTCTTGCGAGACGTCCCTATCTGCGTGACCAGGTTAGCGCAGGGCTGGTGAGCGCGTGCACACAACGCCCCTCAATGGACTTGGCGCGTGGAGAGCGGGCTGGGGATTTGTCTATTTCCTGCAAGATCTCCCTCTTAGTTGTGGTCCCCACAGGAATGCACTAAACCCTAAACCACGCCTGCATGCCCATGTCCTGTCCCTATCCTGCGCTGGCGTTGAGAGACATTACCCAGCCCTGCCGACCGGATCTCGTCAGAGGGGATCGGCCAGTGTTGTAGAGTGGTCGTTTTGCGGCTAAACGCGATAGTTGGTTGGATTTGCCAACGGTCATCCGCGACAATGCGCATGGTGATTCTGGTATGGCTGAGATCGGAACAACTCCGACCTAGACCTGGCTGTGGAGGACGCTTAGCTCCATTTCTTCACCGTTGGCAAGGGGACCAGAGCTTATTGATATCCCTGAGATCTAGGTGTTCATCTTAGGGAGGACTGACCGACTCCCATAGAAATGAACGAATTCAGATGGGCTATAACTCCAAGGTGGTTGGGGCGGTGTTGGAGCCGTTGTTGGAACGACGGTGGGTGTTGTTAGTTTGAGGACTTTTGCCTTGACGCGTGGTTCTGGTCATGGTGCACCGTCTTCGTTAAGCTTTAAACCTTGGAGAACCAACCCAAGAGAACATCGATTTAAGTACTGGGAGGGATTGGACACTCCCACTTCAAAAATAGCCCTCAAGACCAGACCGTTCTAGAAGGTGGTTGGGGCCGCGTCGGGACCGTTGGAAGGAACGGGGGTGTGTACGCCAACGAGTACGAGAACTTCCGGCTGCACATATGGCGCTCATTGTATGGGAGGCCTCCGCCTTGTCTCCATAACCTAAGGAGAGGATGGTCTTGAGAACAAACCGGTGTAGAACAGGAGATATAAAGAGCCTCTCCAACAAAGCGTCGGTAAACACCCCACTAAACGTCGACTAATGATACTAAGGAGACCATCCCACTGGGTGGAGATCTAAATGGAGTTGCTAGGCAAGGGGCCGACGTGTAGCCCCGGTTGATAGGAATGGAGAACAGATTCTCCAATGCGGCAGCCGGAACTCGCAACTTCTCTAAGTAATCCTCCGGGGCTAGTGGGGGCCCTCGGAATCACAGGCGATGACGATGGGAATGTATCGTCAGTAAGGCACATGGTGGGAGTAGCGTGCGCTTCCGGTGAAGAGTTGGCTAGGGGGCGGCGAGTGATTTTCTGCCACCTCCGCCCCCTCCAAGGTTTTTTAGAGAGAGAAATTCAGTTTCTAGCTTTTCACTTCTAGAGAGAAAAAGGAGAAAAGTTCTACATACTCCCTCTCCCTTAAAGAGAGATGTAGAAAGGAAAATGTGTTAGTGGAAAATGAATCTCACTTTATTAGAGACAATGAAATTCCTAAAATAGAAATTTTCTATATTTAGATGGACCAAAAAGAAAAGAGTTCAACTTTTAAGCGACGAATGGAGTATCAAATTTGAAAAACTAGACTACTGATTATGGACAAAGAGAATATATTAATACATGAATGCGCCTACTAAATGACTCATGCAATTACTTACTTTTTTGACATAACACAACTACTTGTATACAAAATCAATAAGCTAATGTCAATTTCATCATGTTCATATCATTACTCCTAAAATTTCTTATATTTTCTCCCATAATCTAATCTAATTTATATAAGAGTGGATAACTTTACCCCTTATAAGACATTTTAACGAGTGATTGGTCCATTTCTAATATGGTATCATAGCGAGGCCAAGTCGGTGATGGATCTATTGCCTCACGAGTGGAAGTCAGATGTGAATTCGACCCGCATCAGTTCGATGGTAATTCTGGCCCACATTGATGATGGTTGTCTTTATCTCTCAGAATTTAAGAGGTTTTAACACGCACTCGCACGTGTGGGCTGGAATGGAACATCAGACTTCCATCACATGGGTAGGCAAGACAAGATATAAAGCGTGTTATGATCTTGGGATCTCTTTTTTGGTGGCTTAAGCCTTGGGTGACTCTCGAGTCTCGTGGGTGTTGCACAAGTTATAGTTGCACAAATGTTGACATGCTATAGTCCCATTTATGATTGTAATTTTATTTATGTACTAGGAGTAGTTCAAAATTCTTAGGACATGAAGCTAGGAAACATAATAGTCCCTAAGTTCTAGTAATAAATAATGAAATATTTGTTTTTTTAGCATGAGATTTTATAGAATATTATTTTGCAACTTAGTGAAGATAGAATAAGCAAAAGATAAAAAAACAAAGATAACATTGTTTCCATGAAGTGTTTTACTTAATAGGACAGGAGGAATATTACGCCGTATTGACTTAAAATGTTCATACATATATAGACTAAAAAATAGAGTTTAGTATATTAAAATGTAAAATTAATATGGAATCTACGCCAAAAATAGATTGTGTGGACCAAAAAAGTATACGTCTTTTAATGGGAGATGGTGAATCATATCCTCGAGTTGAAATCAAGAATTATTGAAATCTCATAATTGTTATGTCACAGAAATCAACAAGGAATATATATATATATAACGAACTTCCTACTCACAAAACAAATCTGAATTACCTAATTTCATCTATACAGCAGGAATGGTAAACGATCCTAAAAGTAAAAATAATAATATCGTGTAACTAACAAGTAGCAATAAGTATTTTGGTAATCGTAATTATCAAACTCTAGACTCCATTAAACCGGTATGCGTTTTTTTCCACGACAGCAACTTCCGGGTACACTGACCCGCCTTGATCCGGGTCTGGACACTCTCAAACTCCGAGATCCGACACGGTATAGTCAGCCCACCCGGATGGCTATACCCGAATTCGTTTTCTGCCTCCTTCAGCAAATCCCCAAACAACGGATGGTTTATAAACACAACCGGCACCAAAATCCTCTCAAAATCGCCCTCTTTTTGGCCCACGTAAACCGCCATATACCCTTTCGGTATCTCGTCTTGCCCGACCCGGATATATCGACCCATATTCTTGCATAATATCGCCTTCGCTTTCGCGTTGATCCACCTGAACAGCCTCGACAACGGTTCGACCCGACCCGGATTGCTCCCGAGGCGGCGGTATCCACGCCGGAAACCTCGCCGGAAAATTGTGGCGACGCGGTGTTTGAGCGAGAAACCTCGTATTCTGCCCATGATATAGTAGAATTGAGAAATTTAGGGAAATTGAAAAAATCAAAGGTGAGATATTTTTGGGGGGAAGGGGAATTGTAGTTAGTTCTAGGAGAAGGGCCAAGGATCGGCGACGGACATGGCTAGGCGGAAAAGGGTGAGACAGACTTCAGAGAGAGAGGTTGGAATGTTAGACATAGTAATTTTTCATCTACTCGGGCGAGTTCTGAAATGGAGGTAAGGAAGAAGAGAAAAACAGCACGAATTCGGGAATGATTCGAGCGTTCGTGTTATATAATAGAGACAGAGAGAAGGGAGTTTGAAAAATTCAATAGAAAAGAGAATTATGGAGTGTTTATTCATTGTAGGAAATGAGATGTAGAGGTGTGATTGGGTGACGGGAGATTTTCATCTTTTGGGGTTGATTTTTATTATTTCAAAGGCGGAGGCTATCATTTTACCAATTCAACTATGGATCTGTGGTGAGGCCACTGGCTGCTGTGAAAGTGACACCACCATATTTCTGTTCCCACCACCAAAAAATGAGGAGACTCTCTCTCAAGTCTCCGCCATGAGTCACCATATATTACAGCCTTATTAAATGTACGAAAAATTGTTTGATTTTATAATGAAAAATTCGTGAAAAAATTAATGGAATGTGTACCGTATTTTTAGATATATTTTTATAGTAATCGTGAGTATAATAAGTTAAGGAATATGAAAATCAGAAAAAATAATACTTCTATTAGACATATTTCTATTTTTGATAAAAAGTAATTCTACATTTTATTTTGTTCTCTCTAAATCTCTTTTACTTTATTTATTTTTTATTTTTTTCGCCATCCATTTTACACACTATTCTTAAACTCCGTGCGAAAAAGAAATGTCACTTAAACAAGGAAAGGAGAGGGAGTATATTTCAAAATTTTATGTCGAAAAACAAATGGGTGGATGGGAAAGAGGGAGTATAGAATAGTCCTTGAGTGCCATAGAACATTAATCTCATTTATTAGGAAAGCATCATTATTATATAATTATATTGAATATAAAATGATATCACTACTTACTTTTCACTTCCAATTATTTATATAAGAGCAGCAGGGGGCAAAACCCTTTCAGCGTATGAAGAGCAGCCAAATATCCGTACATGCAGTACTCTACTTTCAAGTACGATATAATCCGATTATTTGTAGTTAGTTCTATTAGTAGTAGTACGGTATACAGCTATTATTTGTAGGTAGTTCTATTATTTGTTGCAAGTATTTTTTAAGAGTGGTGGGCCCGGTTTTTAGGTAGTGGGCCGATTTGTATATTGAAAATGAGGCCTAAGGTCCAAATTCTGCTTTATAATATTTCAACGCAATCACTATCTAAAACCTGTCTGACAACGATAACAAAATTTTTTAATTAATAAAGAAAAAAAGGTTAGGAAAAGAGGAATCTTTATAAAGATTACAACTTTAAAAGAAATCCTGGTTTGAATTATCATTGATTATTTCCATTGTTTTATTATGATAGATTGCTAATCTCTTTAATAAAGGGTGTATAAAATTTAGAGATGTCTTTTATCTTAATTATTAAAGCGTGAAAATGATAGTATAGACAGTACCTAATAGTTTTGCTTTTGAAGAAGATATTTAGTTTCCCTTTTCACTCTAAAGTAAGTGGAAATTTGTCCAACCAAGCAAAGTGTGAGGTTTGGCCCTTTTAATGAGTTGGAGTTGATGTCTAACTATTTTGTGTTAGTCATCCAAGATCATTGTTTACTCCGTAATTAGTTGGAATTTTAATTTAAACTAGTATCTCCCTCGTTGGATGCACGATCCATTGCATTTACCTCAAAATGTATATAATATCAAATTGTTATGCATCATAAAATTGGTCGATATGACGATTTTTAGTGCAATAACTGCAATATATTATTGGCCTACTTAACCATATACCTTATTCATTCATAAACTAAACTTGCTAAAAAAATGAAAAGAAAATAATAGGAAAGGACAACAACAACCTAATCAGACTCATCAACATTCCGAGTTTCCTCCGATCATAGGCGGTGGCGTATGGCTCGTCCTGATCCGCATCGCTGTCATGGTGGTGTTGCTGGAGGGAATTGTCTGTGCCTGCTACCGCAACACCTTCCTCACATACGTCTACCTGTGGGCCATGTTCTTCGTCATCATACCAGCCCTCAATTTCTTCATCATTTTTGCCTACTCCGGCTGCCCATCATGAACCGGGTGTACCTTGACTAAACTCTCAAACAAAATCCAATATGCGAAGAAAACAAGAAAAAATTAAAAAAATCACGAGTAAAGTTGTTGAGATGCGTATGTTAATTTCTTTGAAAGTTTTTGAAACCCTCAAACTAAATTGCCAGCAACGCTCAAAGATCCTTCCATAATCAATTTTTACTAAAATCTATACCTTTGCTAACTAAGAAATTAACAAATGTGAGCATAAATAGTTGAAAGACGCCAAACATATCAATATATAGATCATAAACACATCAAATGTAGCTATGTGGAAGTCATCCAGTCTCAGTTAACACAAACATTCCCACAACTAGCAAAATGTGCTCACTACTTCTAAGATCTCAACAATATGTAGTTGCATTTCATCTATGCTTGTGCTTTTGAAAGGGCCGTTAGATATACACTAACAGTAAGAAGGCAATGGAGTAATTAATTGAACTAAAATAGTATTATACTAGTACTTATTTCAAAGTTACTGATGGTTCAGCCATAAATATTCTTCAGAGCAGGGAAGAAACTTATAAAACGAAAAAATCTAACAACTGTCATGCAATGTAAGCACAAATATTCAAGCATAACCCAAAAGGCTTGGCTAGAAGCAAGTGAAATACTGACCTAAAGACGAATAAATTTTGTAAGGTGGCTTAAACAGCTGTGTCTCAATCAAATAGGCAGTACAAGCAATATAAACCACCTAATCTTTCTGAAGAAAGAAACAGCTGAAACCATGTAGCCTTCAATAAGAAGAACACCAGTTATACATATATCGTTACAATAAGAAATAAGAGTGAAAACAAGGATTTTCTTGATCAATAAATAGTAATTTAGCATACATATGCATCAAGAGAATGGAATCCTTTTAAGCATACAAACCTAGCAAGGAAACCACCAAATAAAGCCATAGAGCTCTCCAATTTCACTTCTTTCTTACATAAAGTGAGCAATAAAACATATTTTGACAGCTTGTAAACATCTAAATTCTCTTTGATCTATTGGTATTATGAATGCATACAACCTATGATCAATTTAATAGTATAATTTAATTATTCCGTGCATACAACTTGATAGACTATTAGCTTGGCTAGTTTTCACACATATAATTAAATTGACAAGTGTAATAAAAAGTGGCAAATTAATTTGAGATAGAACGGTGAAATATGACGTGGGATTATGCCGACGGAGAGCCAATAATTCCGGCCGAATGGGTTTGGAACGATAGCATAGAGTCATTGTCACACCTACTCATCCATCCAACTTGTAGTCATTCACCAAATTAAGCCTCACAAAAATTATATCTATATATTAGTATTTGGTTGTGATGGACCATACTACATCTACATATGTAGTTTTCGAAATTTTGAAAACAACAAATTGAGACAAAAATGACTACAAAATTTTTTTCTTAAGGATCTATGAACTATCTACAAAGTTATTACTAGTAAAAAAAAGTAGAGAATCGACGGATAACGCAGCTAACTATTCAAGAATTACACATGTACTGTGAGCAACAAATTAAGGGACCTAATATCTTCACGAGAGAAGATATGATTATACGTAAATAATTAATTAGCTTAGTGACAGAAAATCAACAACAATAATTCATTATTCAATCAATCAAAATGCTGCCTCTGAGTACAAAATAAATGGACAAAAGATAGACAATTAAAATTTCAAACCATATCTTTATAGTCAGCAAAGACATATATATCTATCAAAAGTACCACTTTAACGGAATGGAAGAAACTTAAACTATTACTTCCAACTCATTTTCTGCACCAAGAAAAGGTGAAAATGTACAGACATATTAAACATATGTCATTGAATCATTTAAAAAATAAAAACATAGAAATATATATAATTGTACAACATTTAATCTTAACAATAACTCTTGAAATAATATAGAAAACTATAAGAAAATAAAACTGAATGCAGACGAGATGAATGATAAAGCACAGATTATTAATGGACTCGACTCAAGTTGTTCATTTTGAAAACTCAAACAAAGAAGCAAAGATTAAAGTACTGTAGTTAGCAACTGATATGAAATATTGCAAAAACAGAAATCTGCACACAAGTCCATAATGCCGTGAAATAAATGATGTAGTAATCAAGATATATTGGTACAAGTAGGAACTGAAAGTTATCAAGAGCAAGTCATTTAACAATAAGTGAGAGGAAGAGAGAGTAAAGTATGAGAGAAGATAAAAGTTTTTAACGAATTTTTGCTAGCCAAATATACATCACGCATTAATACACTACAACACTTACAAGTTATAATTGTCTAAACTCATCTCAAAAGATTATGCATGAAGCAATCATTATAGTTGCCAATTAATTGAAAAAATAATCATAACTTTATACAATGAATTTTGTGAAGCAATGCAAGTATATAAGAGGTAGATTGAGTAAATAAGAGTCATGATTGTGTAGTTGCAGTGCCAGTTGAGAATGTAAGGGAGCATTAACGTCTCCTCTGCATATAGTTACGTGGGTTTCAGTGTGTTACGTGAGTTTTTCACTGTGAGATAAATAATTGTTAGAATTGAAAATTTATTTTTTTTGCAGTAGGTGACAAAATGAAGCCTTTTAATTATTTCCACAGAAATGTATGAAATAGGAGAGGGGGCCAAAAAACAAAAGTGCAAACAAGATCAAGTATATATCAATTATTGATGACAAAGAGGAAACAAAGAGCTGCAGGGAATCTTCTCTGCCACAATTAAACTCCAGTTTTCACCCATCATCACTAATTTTTCTAATTTTATATATACAAAAAACATGTTATAAATCTATAGGTTTCACTATATCAAAAATATACCTCTGAAAAAATGTGGAATTGTGGCAGTGGTGGAGAGAGAGGTAGCCTACAATCACCATGTTTTCCCACAGCTTTCTTGAACTTGTATAAAACCCCAATTCTTGAGAGAAGAGAAGCAATTTGTAGTTCAAGAAAGCTGTGGAAAAGCATGAAGTGGGCTTAGTAATAGTAATGCTTCTTCAAGGCATCAACTAGCTAGCTAATAGTATAATTTGCAGAAATGGAGGAAAGAAGAGAGGGAAGAAAATGAAAATGGCATGGCCATACATAGTGAGAATTGAAGGACCAGTATAGCACAAGGTGTGTGTGTGTGAGAAAGCAGCTTTATAGAGGAAGGAGAGGAAGCAAAGTAGGGTTCACTCACAAACAAGGCCAATTTTCCCCACATGTAGTCTGCTTTTATTGTGAGTGCTTGTGGGGTATATATATAATTATATATGCATCAAAATTACACTACTTACCTCATCATCATAACTACCCGTAACAACTATCAACTTTCAACATTTACATCCACATAATGCAAATTAATCACTAATGTGATAAGATATATGGATGGCTCAATCTTATGGTACAATTTTTATTAATGCAAATAAATCGCATATTTGAGTGTCCAATCATATCCTAACACCAGGAGCATATACACATAGAAACAAGGGGTAGAATTGTACACCGTATATAATTACTAACTATATTTACTATATCAAATCAAAAATGCTTAATCACAATTTTATTTTAAAATCCGATTATTTATATCGACAATCCTAACATCTAATACTCCATACTCCACAATTCATTTATCCTGTATGTATATAACGAAAAGTAGAGGAAGAGTTGTGGAGATATGCGTGAAAATTTGATAGATAATGAGATACGAAAGAATGAACAACAGCCTGTCAGCGGCCACACACTCATGGGCGAATCTAGTGTATATATACATGGGGCAATTGCCCCACCTGAGTTATCCATTTATACAAAGATATATAGATAATATCACTATAATATGTGTATTTATACTATGTTTGCCCCCTTAGTATTTTAATAGAAAAACCTTTATTGCCCCATTTGAAAAAAAATGAAAAGTCAAACATGTAATTAGGAGTAATATTTAATAAAACCTAGTTATTTTTTGAAAAAGAAAACAAAAAGTCATTGACTGTTTAAGACCCAAAGCTCTGGAACTTGTAGAAGAAAAGCAAAAGAAAAGTTATACGTGCTGTTGAGAAAATATACAATTCTTTGCCCCCTCTTGTACAATTTCCTGGCTCCGCCCCTGCACACACTTGAAGGTGACACGTCTTCCGCTGCTTTGCTAGCACACTCTCATATTTTTTTTGTAATTATATATCGTACTCGTAGATTAAAAATCATGGCATTAGCATCCCCGACATTTGATACTATTTAAGAAGTAGCATCCTAGTGGGGACCAATTCTTGAGCAAAAAAATCTTAAATCTCATTGGTTGAGTGAAATTGGCGTAATTAGGATATGAATAGCTGTAATTGATCCTACATATCACATGTGGTGCTCAATTGCTGGACCAACCTCTTATATATAGAGACTATTTAATATTGATACATATTAAATGTCTATGATAATAACAAGAATATATGTAGAAAACAAAATGAGGTGCAACGGCATTATATTTTAAAAGGTTAAATTAGAAAGGGCAAAATGATAAAACCATCCCATCCCTCATCACATGGTTGCATGTGAGCATGATATGATCTCCCACCAATTTTATTTTTGGTTTAAAAGGTATGGAGGGAGTTTATGGACACCAATATTTAATTTGTTTTTCTTTTTCATGTCACACACATTAATATATTCACATATTGGGAGCTAGCTTTTATACTTGAACATATTCGATCTCTTTATGAATAACTTTGAAATATCCACACGTGCATGAGCAGAGAAATTGGATTTGAAACATAATCTCATCGAATTTCGGTTATAAATTAAAACTTACTTATAATTATAGAAAAATATGAATATATTTGACTCATCCTAATTTAGACTAGATCTACCCCAATGTACTGTGCAATTATAGTCATAGACAAAGTAAGAGTATCATATCTACACAGACCACTGAATTAATCCTAAGTACTACTACAAACCAACTGTTTACATTATCCAGACTATCAAAAGAGGGGTTTTTTTTCTAAACAACTACTTCAACAAAATTACATTAAAATTAAATATAGCGAGAACAAGTAAACAATGATATAATGAGATAAGAGAATGAAATAAATGAGTATTGTACATTGTTTTGACTTTTGAGTGTTTTAATTGTAATATATATAAGGTGGTCCACTTGTTATTGGTCTTGGGCCACTATTATTTACTTCTTATATGGGGCCTGCTCTTAGTTGGGAATTATTTTACTTGGGCTGGGAATTTGATTTTGAAGACCCACTAGATCAATAAATTTTTATTTGGGGCGTGTACTTTCTTTTGTATAAGAGGGATTTCTAAAGTTGGGCCTATTAAATTATTATGTGTTGCAATTGGAGTTGTTTAATAAATGAGCCGACTGTTTTGAGAGAACGTGGAATGGAAATTTAAATGCTTGGGCTAACATGATTAATTTAACTCCGAGGTGATTAACGCAAAAGCATGAATGTGTGCATGCATTGTTTAAAATGAGCTAGTCATTCCATGTATTCCATACCCCAAATCATTTTTTACACTCGTAGCATTGCAAAGTTCTCCTCTCGCTGTACAGTTTTCTGTCGAAAGCTCAGCACTCGCCATCATCCAGTTTGTCAGAGCTCTGCTGCTTGCGGTGCTACTAATTCAGAGACAAAGTTGTTTAATCTTTGGAGATGACACGTCAATCCGGGAGTACTATCAGGTGTATCTCATCTTGTTGAAAGATGACTCATCGACTTGGCTCACTCCTTCTACAATATACAGGTAATTTCTCCATTCCTTATTGGGTTGTATAACGCTCGGCTAGTGATTTTTGTTCGTAGTTTCTATCAAAAAAAAAAGACGAAGATTCTTGGTAAATATTGGAGTATCCCGTAAAATGAAAAACCTGTACTCCCTTCGTCCCATAAGAATATAGACTTTTCCATTTTGGGGTCGTCCCATAAAAATAACCTTTTTGATTTTTAGTAAGTTCTTTCTCTCTAATAAAGTGCCCCGTTTTCCACTAACATTATTATAATTACTATTTTTTTTTATCTCTTTCTTACTTTACTAATTATACATTATAACTGTCATTCCAAATGTTGATATTTTTATGGAACGGAGGAAGTATGTAAGTTAAATCAAATAAAAAATCTCTTAAAACTATATAAAACTATCTTGTGGGAGTATGTAAGTTAAATCAAATAAAAAAATCTATTAAAAGTATTAAAACTATATGATCCATATTCTAATAAAAAACTTGCATTATTTATATTTTTGTTAACAGTAAAATAAGACCAACTTAATCAGGAGGTCATAAAGAGAAAATACATAAGATATATTTTCAGTATCTGAGAATAAATAGTACATGCCCATGTATTCATTACTCAAGCAGAACTCGAAACAGACAATCATATGAAAAATATTAAACTCGTTTGGTCTATACATGCATGATTAATTGCATTATACGCCGTCGTATTAATTATAGTGGACATGTATCATTAATGACCTTGTACGTTGAAGAATCATATACGCTAGGCTTCAAAACAAAACTGAACTTAAAAAATGTGGCTCTATTTAAACAATTTAATTCAGAGATGTTGTCAAGGACCAACAAATTTTGTCATTATACCCAGTACTATTATAGTCAATCAAATAATTAATTAATAAATATTCATATTCACTCACAATAACTGCAGTAGATGGAATTTATGTTGAATCTCCTATTTCCTCATTAAATTGCAGTACTACTATATGAAATTTCAATCAATTAATTTAATAATTGCGCATTCAAAATAGCAAAATGCATTCATGTTGAATTTTTTTAAATGCCCCTGACCCTGAATCCCTGATTAACTAGTTGGATGGTTATACTATTATTTTTTATTTTATTTCTCAATAGTGGCTATGTTGAATCCCTGATTAATAAAATAGTTGGATATTTATTTTATTGTATTTCTCAATAATGGCTACGTTGAGAACTAATTAAAAATCAGTTATAAATAAGCAGACAAGAGCCGCATTAATAAGTGATATACGATACATAACATAACCATGCAACAGATGTTGCGTATATTTTTAGTTATAGTATTTTCCCTTCTATAATACGATCCCTCCGTCCCACAATAGATGACACACTTAGAAGATGACACGAAATATTAGAAGATGATGTTTTATATGTTCAGTAGAGAGAGAAAATAGTCTATTTACATTAACGTGAGAGAGAACTTTTTTCAAAAAGTGAAATATTATATTGTTTATAGGACAAATTAAAAGGAAAAATGTTACATCTATTATAGGACGGAGGGAGTACTAATAGCAACATATTTTAGATTATTAGTTTTACTACACCATGTGTAATCTACGAAAAATATGAAAGAGATAATTTGGAGGAGGTGTGGAAGTGGGCATGTTGTTGACAACCTGAGGCTAGATGGTAATCTTATCGTAGCCTTATTGACAGTGGTTTTATTTCTCCATTCATTGTTGTGGTTTTCTGTTCTAGCTTTAATTAGGGTGGAACGGGGGGAGTGTTTTTGCTTCCTTTCTGGTTGTTTTGGCATTGTGTTGTTTCTATTTGCACTCTGCAGCTCACTTCTCTTGGCTCAAGCATTTTAAATAATAAAAATCATAAAAGAGACTAAAAACATTATTAGTAGAGAGTGAGTCTCATAAAATATACTGTACTAAAAAGAAAAGTGTCTATTTTTATAAAATAATTAAAATAATAAAAATAATTTTTTTTATGGGATAGATGGTATCTTCATTTAAAGTTTTTGAAAATAAAACCTATACCAACTTTGTGTAGTAATAAATACTCCTTTCATTACCTAAGAAATAGGGAGTTAGGAATGACATGAGTTCAAAATTTGTAGTATATGAGAATCAAATACTAGTAAAAAGTAGTAGTTGAAATAGTGTCAGTGAATAGTAGAACTCGCTTTCTAATGTGCAGTGAAAATGGAGTGATCGCCTAGTACAACTTGGTGGTGGACTCTAAAAAGGTGCTCCATGACAGGATGCTGGCTCCAGAGGCAGAGTCTCTGTTGGCTGATGCGGGAAGGCTCCACATTGTATCATATTTTTCAGCCTAAATTATTGAATTTGAGGCTTAAAATTAAAATTAAATCATTAAATTTCAGGAAACTTTGATTTCATATTTTCAATTTTATTACAGTACTTTTGTTCATGCGAATTTAGATTCCAAGAGTACAAAGAGATCAATGATGTGTGCATATATGTAAACAAAAAGATGAGGACAAATCCAGAGAAGTAAAATTCAAAAAAATTATGGGTTTAGTAGGTTTAGAATAATTGCATAAAATAATGTAGATAAACGATCGAGATGCAGAAAATAATGTTAGGACAAATTAAAGGCTACATAAAAAAAATTGTAGATATGTTTTCAGATTTCACTGACAAAAAAGTATCTAGATGTGTGAGGAAGCCTGTGCGAGCGGTCAAATCATAACAAAAAACTAAATATACTTTTTCTAAATGATAAAACTAGTCTATATTTTGGAGATTGGAGGGAGTATTAATGTTTAATTTTTTTTAAGCTTCACTATAGAGTATTTTATATTAGTACTCCCTCCGTCCCACAAAAGATGTCATATTTGTGGGATGTCACGTGATTTTAGGAGGTTTTATTTTGTGTGTTAGGTGAAAAGGGAAAATATAATATTTATATTATTGCGAGAGAAATTTTTTCTAAAAATAAAAATGTGAATTTTTAGTTGGACAAATTAAAATGAAAAATAAGTCATCTTTTATGGGACGAAGGGAGTAGTACTTTTTCTATCCAAACTAAGTTAAGGACATTTTATTTGAGCATGTAGTTTGCAATCAACAATTATTTATGTGATGATAATAATTTAGAGCCATCAAAATTTATTAAAGGAAAGCAAATTAAGAGCTTATCTACTCTCCAAATTATGAACCATCCCTTATTTTATCTTCTCATGGATGGGATATATGTATAGGCTTTTTTTTATTTAACTTAGATATACAGATCAAGTTTGGTCATTGTATTTGTACAGCTAGCTTTTGTTAGATCTCCATAACTAAGAAGCATGTCCACACAATAAATGTTCATTTCTCTAATGTGACAAAATGATTTCTTGCCAGGTACACTATAAAAACTTATACTCCTATTTAGAACATTTGGTGCTCGCCATTACGTTGCTCATGGAACAAACCCTTACCAAGTACTTACTCTACAAAATAACCAAAATAATAAAGAAAAGATAGTGGGAAACTATGCAGTAAATCGATGCATACAAAATGTAAAAGGAAAAAAAAATGAAAATAAAGAGAAGTACTTATGTTGTGAGAAATATTTCTATTTCTCATTAAACATAATCTATCCACAATCAAAACTTCATTCAACATGTTCTTTGCAGTTCTTCAACATCCTTCATAACCTATTTTGTTTTAGATGGTTAAACTTAATCTTGATGATTGTTTGCTGTATTAGATAAATGATGGGGATTAATTTATTTTTATTTGGTACACTACTTTGTAGTATTTGTGTTTAAAAACGTAAATTGTTAAAATTATCCTAATAAAGTAATCAACGTGAGTTTAGATGAAGGGTAATTAAGTAATTAAACTAAATTAATTTGGTGTGAATTTCAAGGATTTTAAATAAACCTTAACCCACCTACTCGTTGGGTTTAAATAAACACATCAAAACATGGAAAATAGTGTGGAGTACTTGCCCGAGCTGGAAAAATAGTGTGGACTCCCTCCGTCGTCCATAAAAATAAGGACATTTTGCATTTTGATGTCTCATAAAATTATCTCCTTCTATTTTTTATTACTTCCTTCTCTCTAATAAGATGGCCCATTATCTATTAACAATCCTATAATTACTTTTTCTTTCTATCTCTCTCTTAGTTTATCAATTGTGCATTAATTTTCGTGTCGTTCCGAATGTCCATATTTTTATAATACAGGGGGAGTATAAAAAAGAAGATAAATGGACATTCGGTAAAGGAAAGAGATAAGACTTAAAACATTTGTCTTGAGCACTCTTCTTGTTACTGGAGGCTCCAATATCGTGATAAAAATCTCTAATAACAGTAATTTCGAGTAATTTCGAGTGTAAACTCCATTCTCAACATATGCTCATTTCGGCGTGCTCGTAGAAAGAAATCTGTTATTCTCATAATGTGCATATGAACACCTAATTTTTGAATCATCTATTAGAGAGGGATTTTGCATATTAACATTTGTTCCCTCCATCCCTAAAGAGTATGAACTTTGGGTTCGGCACGAGGTTTAATAAATAAGGGGAAAAGTTAAGAGAATGAAAGAGAAAGGACAGTGGAAATAATGTTAGTGGAGAGTGGGATCCACATTATTGTAATGGTACAAATTATTAATGTTAATGGTATAAGCTGTAAATAAAATGATGTGTAGGAGTAATAGGTTGTTTGACTTTTTGAAAATTAGAAAGTTCATACTCTAATTCATCAATAAAATCATAATTGAATTCTGTCAGAAAATTTCTCTCATGCATTGACTCTTTTCCTGAAATTTTATTCATTTCACTACCATATTAATATGACTATGAGTGCTAGACGTCAAGGGTTTTCCCTTCGGCGTGAGCCATGGGTTGATTGGGGCTCAAGGATGAAAGAGAAGACATGTCAAGGATCCAACAAAGCTAGAGGACCTCCCGAGGATGCGAGGAATAGAGAAGGCCCGGATTTGAGGACAAATCATTTCTAAGAAGGGGAGGATGATACGACCCCACGTGGAGGACCCGTGAGGAGGTCCATGGCGAGGCGACAATGTGAGGGACTCTCTACTTTCGTTCAAAGGACCATGCTGGAGGAGTCCATGACGAACGAGGAACCCACGACGAGGATCGTGCTGAAAAATGAGGGTTGGGAGCATTCACCCGACCGGGTGAATTTGGAGGCACTAAAACACCCGGCCGGGTGTTTGTTGCTGGAAGCACCAAGGCTTCGCCAGATCAGCCGACCGGGTACCATTATCAACACCTGCCCGGGTGAAAGTTCGGAGGTGTGAGGGAGTCCGAGCCGTGCACCCGACCGGGTTTTTTTATAAAACTAGTTCCGGTTCCTAACCGAGAACCAGATTATATTTCAATTTAATTTTTTTATAATTTAATATACTAATAAATCTAAGTTAATTGAATTAATATTGAATTGAAATAAAATAATTTAAACATTGAGTGATTTTAAAATTTAAACAAAGTTAAACCGTGATGCTTTGTATCTATAATTATTTCTCAAATCCATTTTTTTATGAACTAACTACTATGAGTAGAACATCATAAGTTTGTTTTTAATTTTCAAAAGAACTATACAAATATAATATTATTTCATAATGATTTAAATAGAACTTTATAACAAATTTATGTAACAATTCATTTAATATACGATTTCAACTTGTTTGTGAATGATTTATTAACTGTTATGTATTAAACCAAAGAGTCACAACAAGATCATTTAGTATTTGAAATTCCATTGAATATTTATTTAGCAAAAAAGGAGAATAGAATTCAATTTTAAAACTCCTTTTTAAAAAAATGCTACATTTTAGAACTTCTTTTTTTATAGGGATATTGACATCTAATATCATGAAACTTTCAAAAGTTGGATCTTTCCCACGAACTTTAAATTTGGTAAATAATATCACGGACTTTACCACGAGTTTGTTTTTCCTCACGAATGAAAAAATTCCCTAAATAATACTTATGATATGGATTTTTTTCGTAATTTCTCGACAACAATTCTGAGAGCTTCAAGTTTTTCAATCTTTGGAGATAGTTTTTCTTGAAGCACTATCCAAAATTGTTCTTCAATCTATTAAAATAGCATGAATTTTTTTCATTCGTGGGAAAACACAAACCCGGGGTAAAGTTCGTGATATTATTTGCCAATTTTAAAGTTCGTAGGAAAAACTCAACTTTTTGAAAGTTTCATCATATTAGATGCCTATATCCTTTTTTATAAAAGAATTGCTAACATAAACTAATCCGACCTACTACACTTAGCATCCTCTTACCCATTTATGAATATTATCGTATTGTTGGTTTACATATTTTGCGTATTTATTTGAACTTTTAGGTATTATTTGTTATATTTCCAAATGTTGAATTATTATTTTATTAGTATTGAATTATTTAAAATTAGAGTAAATAAATTTGGATTAAAATTACACATCGGTTCCGGTTCCGAACCGGAACCAACCGGTTCTTAACCGGCCGATTCCAAACTGGAACCGACCGGTTCCGGTTCTAAAATTTACGAAAAATTGAAGCCGGTTACAACCGGTCAATCGGTCCAGTTAAAACCAGAACCGGCCGAATAAGCAGACCTAAGGAAAACTATGTAAATCAAAGCAAATATATAATAATAATTTGAATTAATTGACAAACAAATTTAGAGAGAACAACTAACAAATTAAAATTGTACTACCATTTGATGATGAGAAGATGGTGAGATGATGGGGTAGCCACGGTGAAAGGGAATACATCTGAATCAAATGAATCACATGGAAGAAAAAGAGAAGAATTGAGAAGGGGGGAAGGAAACATGAGAAAGAATAAGTTGATTATGCATAAAATGAGAAGGGTTCGCATACACAGCCAAGTCATATTAGAAATGACTAATAGAAATCAATGGGGTTCTATCTAAAACCAATTAGTATTAGGAGAAATAGCCCATAAAATTTATATATTAGTTTCAGTCCTTTCTTCAAGATGAATTTTGGAAAAGTTGGTTTTTAATCTTTTTTTAAGATGAACTTTGGAGAAGTTGAATTTTAATCTGATTAATTGGACCAACCTTTTTATCAAACTGATCCAAATTTAAAGTTTAGGTATATTATATTAGGCTTAAGCGCTTACATATTTTGCTCAAAACTTGATCTAAAACTGAGTTAGATCAGATTCAATATAATATTACAATAGGGAATAAGTATAGTTAATTTGATGCCTTTGGCTAGTCTTTTCCAAAATTGATCTCAATTTTCATTTATTTTATTAGTAGTATATTTTTAACTTTGAAGTTTATAGAAGAAAGCTTTAAATTAATTTGACCCGCAGCTGAGAATTCTTTGTAACAATGAATATACATTGATGAAATACTTTTGTATATCATGTTTTAAATATATTCATTGAAAGAGGTGAACATGAGGAGGATATAGTTAAGAAATAAACGAAACTAGTGGTCATTTGAAAGATTCCAAATCCAAATTTTAAATTATACTCCTCTTTTTATATTTTAGTAGTATATAAATAAATAGAGATTAGTTATAATAAATATAATTAGGGAAATGAGAAGTTGCAATGAGTGAGGAGAATAATTAAGATACAAGTAGAAAGGCAATAATAGTAAAGTGCAGATGATAGGTGGCCGCCATTTAAAGCTTACTAACCCTACCACTAGCGTTCGTATATTCATAAACAATAAATACAAAAACAAATACAAATATACAAATACAAATACTGAAATACACAACCCTCTTAACTATGAAAACAACAGGTGATGAGAGAAAGCTAATCACCCCATGCACACGTCCTTTTCTCACTCCTCTCCCCCACCTCTGCCGCCTCTGCATCCTCTCTCTCTCTCTCTACACACACACTAATCCATCGGGAATGTCAACCATACATTTGCCTAAGTATGCACATGTATCATGTATGTATGTATGTATGTATGTGGAGAATTATACTACTCCTACTAAGCTTTACAACTTTTGTTCAAGTGTGTTTAATTCGTGGGCACCCCCCAGCCCTATACTCTCTCTCTTTCTCTCAGCTCATTGTTGTCTTCAAAAAAAAGAAAACATTCAGAAGATCAGATCCAAAGTGGCTAATCTGTCTAAACCCATTAACCTCCATATATACATACCTTGATCAGTCAATCTATCAATCAATCAAATCAATCAAATTAAGCAGAGTGGAACCATCACCACCACCACCAACAACAAGGAATTTAAAACAAGAAGAAGATGTCCTCTTCATTTGTTCCGCAGCAGCAGCACCACCATCTCCCCCCCTCCGAGCAGCTCTGCTACGTCCACTGCACCTATTGCAACACCGTCCTTGCGGTATTAATTAATATCATCTTCCCTCTTCTTCTTCTTCTTCTTCTTCTTCTTTCTCATTCTCAAATTCTCTGATTTTGATTCAGGTGGGCGTGCCCTGCACCAGCTTGTTCAAGACTGTGACCGTGCGATGTGGCAACTGCTCCAACCTCCTCTCCGTCACCGTCGATATGCGCGGCCTCCTCCTCCCTCCGTCCAATCATCAGCTCCATCTCGGCCACTCATTTTTTCCCCCTCAGAATCTTCTCGTACGTAATTAGGGTTTTCCTAGGGTTCATCATCATTTTCAAATCTATATCAACATTCCAATTAATTTCTTATTTCAATGAATATAGGAGGAGATCCGAAGCTCGCCTTCCACTCTGCTGCCGAATCCCAACGACCCATTTTTTCCGATTCACGACCTCCCCAAGCCCCCAGTAGCTAACAGACGTGAGATAATCAAATCCCAATTTCTCTCCATTTTTACATGCAACAAATCACAAATATTTGTCTTACTTATTAATGATTCTGATTTTTTATGTTTGAATTTTAATTTTATTCCATCTTATGAGTCACCTTATATCGTGAGCTGTACTTTTTTCAAACCCTAGATTTTGTTTTTTATTGAGTTTTTGTTTATTTCGGTAGATAGATATATAGATATATATCGCCCGGAAATCATGAAAAAAGTGAATCATTGAATCATGATGAAGTAATTATGAGAGAGAAGAAAGGTAGGTGACAGTAGTAGAAATCCAAATGAATGTGTAGTTTTTGTTTTATTATTTGTTTGTATTTTGAAATATTTTCAGCCCCGGAGAAAAGACAGAGAGTGCCATCTGCTTACAACCGGTTCATCAAGTAAGTAACTCTGCAGCTTTACTTACAATTGATTTTAATAATTGAGAGAGAATGAATGAGATGGGAATTTATGAACAAAAAATGCAGGGACGAGATCCAACGTATCAAAGCTGGAAACCCTGATATTAGCCACAGAGAGGCGTTCAGTGCCGCTGCCAAAAATGTAAGATTAATTCAACAAACACAACTCTCTCTAATCTACTTATCACCTAATACTAGCTACGGCTTCTTTCTCTTTCTCCCTCTTTCTTTGAATTAAGTACTTCTTCACGTGTTTCATGGTAGTTAGTCATTTTTTCATTACGTTCGATAGTCATTTCTCCTTTTAACAAAAAATAACGCATTTTCCCACTTTTATTTTGTTCTATCCTCTTTCCCTCTATCCTATTTTATTATCTATAGGCATGTTAAATTAGCACAAGATAATTAATTAAGATGAGCTTTAAGATAATGATATATTATCTCACTCTTTTAGGTTGTTAAATAATCCATCCCTTTGAAATGATTCACTCCGGGCCTCAGCGAGCCGAGATGGACTTTGATGTCCTAATATGGCCTTATTTTATCTACCAAACAACTATACACTCTCTTTCTTAATCTCCGTTTCGAAAAGAAATGACTCTCCTATCACGAAACAGATACTAATTAAAACTAGGGTTTGGTGGAAATTGGAATAATTGTGTAAAATTTATTGGTGGCAGTGGGCCCACTTTCCTCATATTCACTTCGGACTGATGCCTGATCAACCCGTGAAGAAGCAAAATGTGTGCCAACAGGTATATATATCTAATCAAAAAACCTAGCTAGAAAAATTGATTTCAGATTTGACTATATTGAATGGAATGGCGATTTTTGTAGGAAGGTGAGGATGTTTTGATGAAAGATGGGTTTCTTTCTACTGCTGCAAACGTGGGCGTGTCTCCCTACTAGCTTATGCCTTATAGTATAACATAAATCAATCAATCAATCAATGCACCTTTCTTTTCCATGTCGTTTTTTTTATGTCATTCACAAACGCTGTTTAATTAGCTTCAGCTTTCTTTGGTGCATAGGGAGAGGATTTTGATGTACTAATTAATCATAACAGTTATTAAACTCTTCCAAATACTATATCTTATGTAGTGGTATTTCATTTGGGTTAAATAATTGGTGCATGATTGATAATGTGAATGCAATGGAGTTAGTAATTAAGTTGGTTTGTTTTTGGTAAAAAATGAATTTTCAAAATGAGAGGCAGGGATTGGTACATGGTACGTGTAGCATTCAGTAAAGCTGGAAAAACATATACACTGCAATGGCAGTTTGCAGTGTTCATGTTTCATTATTGCAGAGGTACTGCATTTACCAAATGAATTGTCTCATAACACTACAATAATTAAGTTTTTGGTGATCCATACATTTGATGAAATGTAAGAGAGACTGATAAAGCACAAAATGGAATTAATGCCGAATTTAATGAATAGTAGATATCATGTAAAATTAAGATATTTGAGTACTATATATATATATGCTAGCCTAGAAATTAAACATCTAAAAAATAAATAAATTACGGCAGTATATATTTCAAATTCATTTTAGAGCATGAATAACCCTGGCCCGGATTTGGGCCGCAAGTCCCCTCCGCGTCATCATTCCCTCAAATTAGGGGTTCCAGGCCACAACTCCATTAACACCGCAGGCCACAACTCCATTAACACCGCAGGCCACAACTCGGGCCACAACTCAGGCCACAACTATTCATTTCACAACATATTTTAATCGTAAAATACAATACGTTGAACAATTAAAACCGGGAAAATTCATTGTTCAGTCAGAAAATAGGAAAAGAAAATTACAAATCCTAGAAAAAAAAAATTACCAATACTAGAGAAAGAAAATTACCAAACCTAGAAAAAAGAAAATTACAAATCCTAGAAAAAAGAACTACTTTTTCTTCATTTGTGCGCGAAGGTATTCGATCATCTCACGGTGCAATTCGAGCTCGTACTCCGACATTCTCGAGGTATCCCTCGATGTCAACTCCGTCAGCTGGCCCATCCGCAACGTAATACTCATATCCGACATAGAGTCTGATATCTTGTCCAAGGAAGGATTGGGTGGCGGCGGCGGCATAGCGGAGTAGCTCGCAGTTGCCTTCCCCTTTGCTTTCCTCTTTGCCGCCTTTGTGCCCATCGGACGGCTTTCAGTACCAGGAGATGAGAGGAAGAAGTCATCGTCTGTCACGTTGAGGTCGATTGGCGGACCTCCTTCGCTTGAAGTGTAGTGTCCGGCGGCGACTTTGGTTCTCTTAGCCGCCGCTTCAGCCCTACCAGTGTACTTTGGGCTCTTCTCGACAAGCTTCCAAACGTCGAAGTACTTGAAGTGCTTCTTCCCGTCAGCGAAGTAATCTGCCTTGGCCTTGTCCACAAGGTCCATCTCGCTGTGCCCGCTCGGCCACATCCGGACTACGTTAGTCCACTTGCCATTCCACTTGTTAATCTCCTTCTGCACCCGACACCAATGCTTGCGTAGCTTCACGTAGGTACGCTCGAACGAGCCTTCGGGTCGACCAGCGTTGTACTTATCCGCAATCCGCTGCCAGAACGCTTTGCCGCTTTGCTGGTTGCCGATCACAGCGTCCTCGGAGACGTCGACGTAGTTCTTGGCCAGCCACATTGTCTCCTGCGGACTGTACTTCTTCGGCCCATCCTCATCGGCAACCTTGCCCTTGCCCCTCCGTGGAGCTGGCTCCATATCGCTGATATCGTACTCATCGGTGCTAACCGGCGATTCCATATCTACATTGGTAGGCAGCCCGGGACTAGGTGTTGCATCTGGATCGGGTGTCGGCGGCACTTGCCAGTTCTGGGAATTCACAAAATCGTCCATCTGGCGTTGGTCGCTGTTAAACCAATCCATAGAACTCAAAAAGTCTTGAAATGCTAGAGGATTGAGAGTGAAGTGAGAGTTTGTGTGAAAGAGTTACAAAAAATGAGCAAATATAGTGTATAAATAGAAAAAAAAAAAAAAATTCGGTGGGGACTTGCGGCCCGACCCGAACGCAATTAACGCCGGGACGGGCCGCAACCGATGCGGCCCGGGCACGCATAACGCCGGCCGGGACGTGACTCGGGAGCGGCCCCGGGACGCAACTGCGTCCTCGGGACCGTCCCTGGCTGAGCCGCAACCTCCTCCAACGCTGTTCTCGGGCCGGGACTCGCGATTTGCAGCCCGGCCCGCCTGCGTTATTCATGCCCTTAGTACCTCAGCCCTCATTGACTGCTCCAAATTCGAGAAAATTTTGCAATTAATTATTCACTTCGTCCCAGTTTTCCATTTCGGTCCGTCCCACATAATTTGTTTCACTTCACTTTTACCATTTTTGGTAGTGGATCTCATATTCCACTAACTCATTCTTACTCACATTTTATTATAAAACTAATATATAAAAGTAGGACCCACATTCCACTAACTTTTTCAAACCACTTTTCATTACAATTCTTAAAACCAGTACCCGGTCAAAGTGACCCGAATTATCCGGGACGGAGGGAGTAATATTCATACCAATTTGGCAGTTGTTCTTTGGCCATAATTCACATACTAGTATTGAAGACGAATAATAATTCCATTTCTCATTTTAAGTCACGTGTTTTTAGTTTCATCAGTTAATTATATTGTCAAATGATAATAGATACTCTTTCAACTTTGGTTCGTCGCGTAAAAATAATCCACTTTTATTTTGATAAGATGGACTTCATTCTCGACTGACATTACTTCAATAATTTTTTTTTATCTCCCTCCTATTTAACCAGTTGTGCATTCAAAATTATGTAATTTCAAAAATGTTTCTTTTTATGGGACATAGGTGGTATGTATCATTCAATCTAGTCCGCCAAAAATACCACAATATTATCTTAATACAATTTTCATTATACATTAAAATTACAACTCCCACCTTACAATTACTTGCAAATACACATTCCCTAAAAGGATCGATATAATAAACCTACCTAGATTAACGATAAAACAATACTCTTTTCGTCCACGAAAAATAGTCACATCTTTCTGCTTTTGTATGTCTCATACTAAAAATTGAATAGTATTACTTTCAATTTATTACTTAGTACTCCGTACTAGTACTTTTTTATCTTTCTCTCTCCTATTTTATTAACATTTTCTCTTTTATCTCTCCTAATTTATTAGCAACGACATGCATGAAAATGTGTGTGTGAGTTGGACAAGCGGTAGAGTGGTAATGTCTGAGGCCAAAAGATTCGGGTTCGAGTCCATCGTTGTGCAGTGTTTAAGTTTATATTCATTTGCCCATAAAAAATGGACATGCACGAAAATTGAAGACAAGTGTGTTATCACATGGGTAAGGATCAATGTTGGAATGAGGTATATAATTCAGTTGAGAAAAGAGCAAGACTCATTTCTTGTTGCTTCTCTGTTTGCCTATCAGAATGAAAACAAAGTTTAATCCATTGGGACCCCTCACAGCCTAAATTTTCTGCCTAACTCCACACAAAATATCTTACTATCTATCTTGTTACATATCAAATACTATCAATTAAGATATAATTGGTCCTTGTCGGATTTTGCTAATTGCTATGTTTAGCTATTGTTGATATGAGTTTTTGTTTGATTATCAGAGAATATCGTACGCGGATTTTTGGATGTATTGAGGTTTGAAAGAGAATAGATTATTAATTCCCTGACCTGTTGCTGTTTCAGCTCTTGAAATGGAAATGCTCCAATTACACAAACGTGACGTGTGTTTGCAAGAATTCGTTCAAGGATGTGTTTAATTATTAGTAACAATGGACCAACAACAACATCTGCCCTTTTTTCACGTTTACAATTATATATATTTAAGTAATCTAACCACTTCTTATTTAAATAGACAAATTTGCTATTAATGCGATACGTCCAAAAAAATAATCATGTATTTTATTTTGATCCGTTCATCAAAATTAGTCTCTATTTATTTATAGTAAGTTTTTGTTTTAATAAGACGAGTCTCATTTTTTACAAATAATTATTCGATCTCTTTGTCTCTAGCTCTATCACTTTCTTACTTTACCAATTTATAACTAAATTCGTACGCCCGATACCAATACTTTTTTTGTATCAACGGTTATCCGCCGACTCAGGTTCCATTTTCCCAACCCGTAATCAGACCGCCTGATACGAGAATATCTCCACGAATATCCCATATCTCTGTTATTTAGTTTAGTATTGATTTAGCATATCTTTCCATATATTCTTAGTATCTTTATTTCTTATTCCCTAAGCCAAAGTAGTTTTATAAAGGTTTTTGGCCTTAAAAACCATAAACTTTTCCCAAATTCCGGTTTTTTCCACAAACTTTCAAATTTGTTTTTAAAACCATCAACTTTCGATTCGTATGCAATTTCCCACGGCGGGTCAAAGGCGGGTCAGCGGTGAACGCCGGTTTGTATACGTGTCATCAATAATCCTATTTCGCATATCAACAGATAGCTGGACCTATTTGGCAGAATCATGGTGATATAGAAATTAAATAAATAATAATATGTTAGACTAAATAATAATAAACAAATATTAAACAAATAAATACAGTTAAACTAAAGAAGTCCCAAAACCTAGGGCTTCTTCGTATTCCATCACAAACACGCTTCGTCTTTCTCAAGTAGCCGCTTTTCCCCTTTGAGATTTACGATTGGAGATTGGAGAAGAAGGTGGAAGTTGGAAGTTGTCCTCGACCTTCCAATGAGGACAACGATAAAATCGTCTTCCGGGATTAATATTAGTCCTCGACGTCCCAATCTCAGCACGAACTTCATGATTGCATATAACATATTCCCTATGATTCCAACTGAGGTTCAAGCTTGATGTTTGTGAAGAACAAGACATCTCAAGCACCTAAGCAGCGCCCAAAACCCTAATCCGAACACTCGAACACCCAATACACGCCGAATTGAAGAATACAACTACCCGGAGTTGAAATCTGGAAGAAAATGCTCCAATGGAGGTTAAATCGGGCTTAAATGCTCCAATAAACATGATACATGTTTTAAATTAGGGTGTGCACAAAACGACGCCGTTGCCCAGTCATTTTTACGGCGTCCACGTTGGACAATTTCGTGCCGAAATTTAAGTGGAAATCGGGTATTCGGGTCGGGTTGGCAAATTGCATACGAATCGAAAGTTGATGGTTTTAAAAACAAATTTGAAAGTTTGTGTGGAAAAACCGGAATTCGGGAAAAATTTATGGTTTTTAAGGCCAAAAACCCTTTTATAAATAGGAGATATTGTATTCTTCTATTTCATTCAAGAAATATCAATTATCCTTTTATTTTATTTTTACGCATTTATCATATCATTCTTGGTTTGATCAACCGGCAAAGCTCCGGCAACTACCTTTTATCCCTAAATTTGACGCCGGATTGATCGACGGGCAAAAGCTCCCGCGACGTTTGACGCGAATTATCCGAGTTAAGGAACTTCATTCTTAACACCGCCGCAACCAATACCATGGTTCAGATTGAACCGTTGGACGCCATTTATGAGCTATAACCAACAGTTCTGAATTGGTAGTTAACCAAGTCCAGATCCACCTCTCTAATGTATGTATGTTGCAGCCCACAGCGTAAAAACTGAGCTGAAAAATATAGATTATAAAATTAATTGTATATCTTTTATTGAGACATTCTGATTTAAAATAAAATATAGCTAACCTTGTTTCATTTACTACTACTATTCAAGGAAGCTTGGATACAAAATAAGTAAGGTACTTGAACACAAAGGCTTATTTGCTTATGTCATCTATATTTCCCAAGGTCCAATAGAGCCCAAATCATTAATATTACTCCTTAAGGATAGGCCCAACTGATATAACCTACTAAATATAGGAATGATATTGGAGAAACTGAAGCCCATTTTAAATATCATTTTCAGACCGGGCTGTCCTCACCTAATTTATACTACTCCCTCCGTCCTCAAAGGGTATGAACAATGAATTCGACATGAGTTCTAATAAATAAGGAAAAAAAGTAAGACGGAGGGAAAAATGATAGTGAAAATAATGTTGGCGGAGATTGTGGTCCATATTATTATAATGATATAAGTTATAAATAAAATGATATGTATGAGTAATATGTTATTTGAACCTTTTAAAATTAAAAAGTTCATACCTTTCATGAACGGACGAAAAAGGAAATAACTTATACTCTTTGGGACTTAAGGAGTAGTAACTAAGATTTGTTTGGCTTACAAGATTTTCTCAATCCATACCTCAATCCGTTTAATTAGAGGCATTCCCAAACCAAAAATCATTGAAGAGCAACAAAACAATGGAATAACACTATTCAAAAGCCTCATTTAAAACGTCAACACATAGCCCATATCAACAATTTCCGACGAATCCAACAGGGTAGAGAATAATTTAAAAACAATACACAAAATTTTCATGGAATATGAATGAAAAAAGAAATCATAAAAGGAGAATGCATCAACCAAAAAGAAGCAAATCAATACCTGCTATAGCCTATAGATACAGAACAACCAACTCAACAATACAAATAGCAAGAGCCAAACTGCAGATTCAATAGGAGATAAATACAAGTTGATTCATTTCTTCTCTATTAAAACAACACAAAGCAAAAGGAGAAAACATGATGTGTATTTTCTTCTTTATACAAGTATTACCAAAACCAAAACCTCTAACACAAAATATGCACATACACAAATCTTAATCAAGCAATAAAACCACACCTCAACACAATAAAACTGTTTACTACTCAGCATGTTTCAAATCAGTGAGATAAACTTGTGACTGAACAACAGTTCTCCCCACCTTGAAACCGGGCACAACCGTGAACCCTACACGCGGCCTACTCTTCCCGGGCGGCAATCCACACCTACCCAAGACATCCTCCATGTACACCATCGAGAACTCCATCCCTCTCTCCACCTGAAATATCTCAACCACGGGCTTAAACGAATAAGCCAGCATGTGAAGCAGCCATATCGAGCTTGCTGTCCTAACAAACGACTCGTAGAACACACTCAACGACTTCCACGAATCCAACACCTTATCTTTCCTATCTAGGTTGCTAAAGATGGAAGACTCCATTGTCGGATGAATGAGTTCTTCGTACTTCCTCCCACAAAACCGAGAAAACCCGCACTTCGGATTCTTGCTCACCATTTCCATGGGATTATTGGCAACATGCTCTATTAACTGCTTCAGATAATCACCATCAATCATAGTACCATTTTCGATTTGTTTAGTGCCATTACCATTGCTGATAGTCTCAGAATCGCATAATCCAAAATCAGTTTTGTCGAAATTCTGAAACATTCCTAAGGAAACATAAGAGAGAAATGCATACCGGAAATGGCCCTTTCTGGTGTAATTCATACCTGAATAAACAGAGCTGGCTGCTTCTTCCAAATCCCACCCTGCTCTTCGCATCAGATCAATCAGCAATTTCACAAAACACCGCATAGATTTCACTGAATCACGCAGCATTGCCTCGAAAACCCTAACAGTCAGCATAACCTCCAAGCCCAAACCTTCACCTCCCTCTTTCAACCCCAATTTCTGCATCAATTCGGAATTCCCAGCCCTAATTCTGTCCAATTTTGTCCTCAATTCGATTGCTTCGTCATCCTTGACATCAATCTGCGACTGCTGCGTATTCACAATCGTCTCCAAAACCCTGAGCTTGCTCTGATTCTCCTGCACCTGAAATTCCCAAATCGACGCTGCAGGGAATTCGAAACCGCCACTCAACCCCGGCCCCTTTCGCTTCGATTCCTTGTACAAATTCTTCATCTCGGTCAATTTCTGCAGAATCGAAACTATGGACTTATCAGCCTGCTCGAGAGCGTCCTGGTCGATTTCCGGCACATGCGCCGCTTGAAACTGCAAATACGAAGCTTCAAAGGATGAGAGAGTGGCGAAGAGAGAGGGGATTAAAGCCCGAATCAAGTCCGAATCCGAATTCTCCGGGCCCGAGCCCGAGTCTGGCTTGATGACGACGACTTTCTGGTGGGGGATGAACTCCTCGGCCGAGTCGAGGAGGAGCGTGACGTCGCAATCGGAGTCGACGGCGGTGTAGTCGTCTTCTTCGGCGAAGAGCTCGTAGGTTTTGGTCTTGAAAGCGAGGGCGAATTTCTGAAACATGTCGGAAATCGGCGGCGGCGGCGGAGGTCCCTCGAGTTCCATCTCTCGGAATTTATACATTTGAAGGCGCAAAAATGTATTCTTTTCTTGCGAATTCCCCAAAATTTGTGCTTTGAATGAAGAGGAAGGAATGCGTGCTTGAACAAACTATGATTGCGAGCAGTTAGTGGGATCTCCACTTTTATCATTTTCTGCACTTATTTTTTCTCATAAACAAATCTTCAAAATTTATAAGTTTCAACTTTATAATACTACTTGGGTTGTTATTTTGATACCTACTTTCAAACAAATTAGTCGCACATTTTTTTAACTTATAAGTTCTTACTATGTTACATCAAATAAGCTTAATCAACCATTCACTGAGAGAAGGGTATAATTAAGATTAGACTAATATGTGGTGAAAAAGTTTTCAAAAATATTCCTTCGGAAAAAAAGTTTTTAAAAATATAACTGAATTAAATTTATTGGACAAATCTAATGAACTATTTTTTGAGAGCATACACAATAAATTAGTAGTAACAAAATTATGTTTTGCGATTTGTATAGATATAATTTACTTAAAGTATTCTCCATTAAATATTTCATTTTTCATTTTTCAGTCGTCCACCAAATAATGTTCCATTTCACTTTTACTATATGTGTTAAGTAGATCCTACATTCCACTAATTCATTCGACTCCCATTTTATTATAAAATCAATATACTAAAAGAGTAGTGATTTAGAGACATAATCTCTCTATGCCATAATACCCCTATGTCACTTTGCCATAACTATATTTTATATTGTGACTAATTTACTCTAATATCATATTAAATGGATATCTACAATTAAGAAAAATTAAAATCAAACTAAATATATTATCTAAATGCATGTGCATTAATTAGAGATAAACTTGAATCATGCATTAAAGTTATAAATGAATTTCAAAATATTAATTTAGATTATAAATTTAGTATTACAGTAGTACTAATTAACACATTATACACTAAAGTGTTATATTTAACTATAAGATAATTCGATAACTTAATATAATAATACTACCATTCTTTCATAGCTTGTTCTTTTATTTAAATATTCTAAAATATACAACAATGAAATCAATTATTTTAGTATATGAAAAAAATAAAAATTAAAACATTTTTCTTATTCAAATTTGAATTGTATAATAAAATAATATAGTTACTATGATTAAGCATCATTGTGCTAATTATCTTGAATAATTATTCGATCATCTCATCTAAAGTGAATAAGGTCTAGTTTGATACGTCTTTTATTCACCTGTTAAACATACTATTAATTTAATAAAATTACAATATTTAAAATTGTAAACATGACTTTAAATAAATGTAACAAAAATAATAAATATTAAAAAAGATCATGCATCACAAATGTGTAGGTCCCACATAGTCAAAACAAAATTATACACACATTATTAGTTCCATATCCTTAAATAACCAAGCATATTTAAGCAAATTAATATAAGGGTAATAAAGTATATACACAAAATATAAATTTCTTCAAAAATAAAATTCAATGTACAATTACTATTTTAACCTCATTATGGCATTATGGCTTGAAGACATTATGTCTCTAAAACATTTTCTATTAATAGGTCTTACATTTGTCTACCGACTTTACTTCAGAAAGTCAAACAATTTTTTAAAATCCATATCGATCAAATATGAGGTATTTAATGGTGGACAGAGGGAGTACTAATTTTGTGCCTTCTGAAGCCAATGACCACTTGCGATTTTGAATATTTTTGCTTTTTGATGTCCAATCTCTTTCATATTCAACATAATTTGAATAAGATTGCAATGTAATGTTCATTAGATTGTCGACTCACACATCTTAATAGATACTTAGAATTTAGTGATTAGAAATAACCAGTAGATTAAAATTACGAGAAGTTTTACCATGATTCTAATGGATTTTGTGATGGATACTTCTATACTAAAACCGGCATTATTTATAATCAGAGTAGCTACAAACGTACTCCATAATTATGAATATAATAGTATGACTATAAATTGAATTCGTATTTTTGAAAATTGATAAAGCACAATAAGAGTAAGAAAATAGAAAAAGAAAAAGAAAAAGGCCGTTCCCATTGTTCTTGAATCTTGATCTTGCAAGGGTTGGGTTGATATTGCAACAGAAGAAAATTCCTCATTTTTCCTTTTGGATTTCTGGATTTCTTCCCTTTTTTTTTACCAATTGCGCATTTCTCCAAAATTACGGACTGTTTCCCGTTAAAATTGCCGTATTCAAATAAAAAAATCGGAAAAGATGACAATGGGAGAGCTTCTCCGCATTCAGCCTTCAGAGCTCAAATTCCCATGTAACCGAATTTCGAATATTTATAGTCCTACCTTTTTCTTCAATATCCGACGATGAATGGATAAACAGAAAAAGATAAATCCTGTTTTTTTACTTTATGTTAACTCTTTTAAGATGCTTTTTTACACTAATTAATGTGTTTAGATTTTATTCAATTTTGAAATTCCTTTATTTGACTGTTCAACCTTTTTGTCGGTTTCACATGAATCTCAGAATTTGTTTGTTTATTTATAGTAAATATTTGAACATGATTAGTTGATTTTTGTATGTGTTTGCTGATTTGTGGATTCAGTTGAGGTGAGGAAGCAGAGTTCATGTGCTATGCAGTTGGCTAATAAGACAGATCAGTATGTTGCATTTAAGGTAATAAGTTCCACAATGATCATAGTTAATTGAGTTAGTTTGTCTGCTTGTTTGATGAGTTGTGCTTAATTGTGATGTAATTCTAATGGAAATAGGTTAAGACAACCAATCCAAAGAGGTATTGTGTTCGGCCGAATGTTGGCGTTGTTTTGCCCTATTCTGTGGGCAATATCACAGGTGAAAAGTACTATTCTTTTGGTGTAATTGATATGTTGTTTGGGATATTTATGTTCGGCCATTTGTAGTCACTATGCAAGCACACAAGGAGGCTCCCTCTGATATGCAATGCAGGGATAAGTTTCTGGTTCAGAGTGTCATTGTTCCATATGGCACAACGAACAAGGATATAAACCAGGAAATGGTGGGTGATGTTTGCTCTATAGTGATATCGCATAAAAGAATTTTGAGCTTATGTCTGCATTACTTCCGTCAATCTTTTCCATAGTTCAACAGGGAGAGTGAGAAGTTTGTGGATGAGTTCAAATTAAGGGTCATTTACATTCCTGCCAACCCTCCATCCCCAGTAGCTGAAGAAGACGAAGAAGGGAGTTCGCCTGGAACATCTTCAGCCGAGGGTGAAATTAGGAAATCTTCATTTTCTGAACTTGTGAGTGTAGCCAGCCATTAATCTTTTTCATTTGCTTTTCTTAGCCAGATTGTTAAAGCAATCAATGAAAAAGGCATCTTTTTTTTTATCACTTTTCCCATGTTAGGCAATTAAAAAGAACCTAATATTTAATGATCCAAAATTATGAATTCTGAAGTTTATGATAACTAGAGGAGTCTGTTTTCTTTTAGGACCACAAATGCATTATCAGGTCAAGAAATGATTTTCAAAACTTGATTTATCATCCTTCATGTTTTTCTAAATAACTAATATGCAAATAAATAAATACTAATGGAAGTATGGAACATGTGTCTATATTTTCATTTTATGTTGAAGTGCCAAATGTTAAAAGCTATGATCAAAGACATTATTGTGCTTTATTTGGAACTTGGGCCTGCATATGAGCTTTAATTTCAACTTGCTTTGTTTATCTGGGACCTTTTTAGCTGAGCAATTCCTTACAGTCGTTTCGTTTGTTGTCATGATTTGTGTAGCTGCTTTCTTTTACAAATTGAAGTATAATTTGTTATCAAAATGAGTCTACCTTTTCATGTTACTACTGGAGTTCTATTTGAAATGTAATTTGTATCTTCAGGAACAGTCTGCTGTCTTAAAGTTGAAAGATGAGAAAGATTCTGTCGATGTAGAAAATGATAAGCTCCTCGAAGAATTGGTATGCTTTGGTCTATGTGCATTGCATATGTGGTATTCCTGTCTATCTCATATTAAGAGTATATTCGAATAGCACTTTCATAGACTACTGCCACCTGATGAATTATATCTGGACATGTGAGATTGTATACATATTATTTGAACACATTATACCTTACTAATAGCTATGCATCTTACACTGTCTACAGTCTATTTTCACTGTATAATACAGAAACCTCATCTGTTCTTTTAGGACCACAAATGCATTATCAGGTCAAGAAATGATTTTCAAAACTTGATTTATCATCCTTCATGTTTTTCTAAATAACTAATATGCAAATAAATAAATACTAATGGAAGTATGGAACATGTGTCTATATTTTCATTTTATGTTGAAGTGCCAAATGTTAAAAGCTATGATCAAAGACATTATTGTGCTTTATTTGGAACTTGGGCCTGCATATGAGCTTTAATTTCAACTTGCTTTGTTTATCTGGGACCTTTTTAGCTGAGCAATTCCTTACAGTCGTTTCGTTTGTTGTCATGATTTGTGTAGCTGCTTTCTTTTACAAATTGAAGTATAATTTGTTATCAAAATGAGTCTACCTTTTCATGTTACTACTGGAGTTCTATTTGAAATGTAATTTGTATCTTCAGGAACAGTCTGCTGTCTTAAAGTTGAAAGATGAGAAAGATTCTGTCGATGTAGAAAATGATAAGCTCCTCGAAGAATTGGTATGCTTTGGTCTATGTGCATTGCATATGTGGTATTCCTGTCTATCTCATATTAAGAGTATATTCGAATAGCACTTTCATAGACTACTGCCACCTGATGAATTATATCTGGACATGTGAGATTGTATACATATTATTTGAACACATTATACCTTACTAATAGCTATGCATCTTACACTGTCTACAGTCTATTTTCACTGTATAATACAGAAACCTCATCTGAGCCCTTTTTAATTTGACACATTGAAAAGATCTAGTTATTTTTTGACAAATATCAAGCTCTATCTAATCTTAATTCTTAATGAAGTGCAAAACTGTTATCTCCACTGAAAGGACATCCTAATTGTTGTCGAAGGATGTGGTTGTTTTATTTAAAAACACCAGTAGGTCCATGTATAGGCCTGACCTGAGCAGATAGTTATTGTTTCTGCAAACACTTAGTTAGAATGATTTGAATTTAAGGATCATATTTGATTGTAATGCTAGACATATACTAAACTCTTGTCCATGTTGGAGTTGTTGATCATCTGCAAGGATATTTCACTATTGGATCTTGAAATGATTATAGAATCACTTGAAGTCAAATTAAAAGATAAGATATTTGTTACGAGCCTTTTTCATTCGCTTACATGCCCTTGTCTGTGTTCGATAGTCTCGAGAAAGACTAATGTATTTAAAAATTAAAACCACATCCATGACTATATTTCTAGACATATTTTCAATATTTTATGCTAGTTAATTTGTTTGTTTTGCGGCTCTTGATTTAGTTAATTAATCTTGCAAACGACATATCATCAAAAACCTCTATCTTAAGCTAAAACATACTCCCTATGTCCCAAGGTAGATGTCACACTTTCCTTTTTAGTGTGTTCCACAAAAGATATCACATTTGCTACTTTAGAAAAAATTCTCTCACATTTGTACATAAAAATATATTTTCTCTATTGACTTAATGCACAAAAAATTTTCCTAAAATCCCGTGCCATCACTCACCCAAGTGTGTGACATCTACATTGGGACAGAGGGAGTACTAAACTGGATCTGAATTCATGAATTGAGACGATTTTTCTATCCTCTTGCCATCGACTGCTCTCTCGATGCATGATTGCTGTAGCTTTTTTCTGCCTCAGCCTATTTCATGCATTACATGTAGTTAGCTTTTCATATATGCACCTGTTTTTCTATGTTTACATGCTTCATTGCATTTGCTGCGCAGGAGTTCATGAGGAAACAAACTGGACAAGGGAGAATTGGATCCATTTTTGTGCTTTTAGTTGGCCTTGTCCTCGGAATATTGATCGGATACTTTCTCAATATAGAAGTGCCTACATAGCAGTAACATCCGGTTTGTGATCCGATGTCATAAATTTACTCATCAGAATCTTGTTCAATCTTGTCCCTAGTAGAGACTTTAGGTTATACTATTAATTACTTTTTCGCGGGAAGATTGTAGGAAATTTTGGAATATGATTCTTTCAGAAACATGAACATACAAAATGTCTTAGTTCTTAACCTCACCTTAATAGAATAGGTGAAGGCGTTAAGATTTGCCTTTTTAAGATCAGTTTCTCCTCCCTATCTTCTTGTGCAGAAATGCTGTAGCTTCTTAAAATTGTTGTGAATATTGATTAAATGTGTAATTTCAGTTTTGTAAAATTGTTGCAGATTATTAGCCAAGCTTGCTATACGAGGTGGAAGTTGGAACAAGTTGGGATTTTAATTTGTACCTCAAAAATCTCATAATATATTTTGTATGACTTGAACCCCCCAATAAGTGCATTTGAACGTTGAAAACAGAGTTATTTATAGTCACAAAACAGTTAATTACAAAGAGTTAAAAACAAATGATGGATAAATTCAAACTCTACTTAAAGAAACAGAGTGAAATATTGGGCAGACATGAATGGAGTTGGATGTGGTTGGGTTGGGCTTGGGGACCAAAAACTTTTGTTAAATATTGCAATCACTCTACTGCTGATTCTATCCAATTTCTTCAAAACACAGATTCTTATAATGTGTATTATATACACTAATATGGATTATATAGTCATGTGTGGGAATTATATATTCTTCTTTAATTTTATTTTACTTTTTAAGTAAAAACGTGTGCGTTCTTTATGGAGTTGCATTATTAGTTGATCGGCCTAAACATTTGATATATTAGAGCATCCGCAATGGTAGGCTAGCGACCGGCTAGCCGATTCGTCGCGCTGGCCGATCGGCTAGCCGAACCATTGCAGTCGGGCTGAAGCGCCGTTGTAAGGTGGCGAGCCCGATCGAAAGCCGCCATTGTAAGCTGACGATCGGCCAGTATTTTTTTTTTTTTAATTCTTTTTTAATTTTTTTTTTAATTCTTTTTTTTAAAAAAAATTTAATTCTTTTTTTTTTAATTTTTGAAAAACTATATAAACGCGATTTTCTCTATCTCTAAATTTCTATACAAGAGCAACATCCTATAAGTGTTGCTGACGTGGCAGGGGAGAGAATGGCTAGCCTATTGCTGGCTTATTGCTGGCCTATGTACCATTGCGGATGCTCTTAGGGGTGTTTTAAATTGTGCTGATTGGATTATTATCGGGTCCACCGGATAATAATCCAATCCAATATGGTCTAATATGTTTCCAACCTATTAAAGAGTTGAATTGTTATCGGATCAACCTGACAATGACTCAACCCGAATCTAATAGACCGAACCTAACTTGTTAAAAGAAATTATTAACTCTGTCATAACCGTACCTGACACAAACTTGTTAAAGACACAATATATTACATGTTGACAAGTCACGGTAACGACACAAACTTGATTTACAAGATTTAAACCTGACATCACACGATTAAACTTGATTTACTTGATTAAAACCTGATATTACACGATAAAAATATGATTTACATGATTTAAACTTCATCTGCACAAGTCTAGAGAATAAAATTAAAGTATAATTTTTTAAAAAGTAAAAAATATAATTAAATAATTCACCGATAATTTTCTAACAAGTCTACCGGGTAAGGACACAAATCCAACAAGGTTTGACCCAACCTCATTTAATTTAGTGTGCGTTTGTGTCTGATTTTTGTGCAATATCAAAAATTGTCAAACACTGTAATATATAGATATATGCATCAAATACAAAAAGAATCTAGGAGTACTATTTATTAACAACTAATCAAAGTTGTGTTAACTCATTACATGATTGCAACGAAAATATGGCAATACCTTTGGAAAGATATCACACAACTTTTAAAATAAGAAAAGAAAAGAAAAACATGTTGATACAAAGAAATTGGATCAGAGATGATCTTGATCCATATCCTTGGCCTTGATATTGGTGCTCCGGTCTATCACTCTCCCCTTCATAAACATGCTTTCTCCATCTTTTGTAATATTGGGCAATCTGTATTTCTGTGCAATGTATATTCCTCCAATCACCCCTAACATCAATGTGAAACCCTTCCCTATTAATCCCATATTTTCTGATCCCAAATTTTGATCTATTTTTGGTTTTTTATAATGCTGTCTAGCGTCGTATTGCTCAAGAAAATTCTCCGCTCTTCAAGGTCAAGGGCCAAACTTTGTGTGACAAGATATTGAATAGATAAGAAACTAGGTAATTAAATATTTTCCATTCATTCAATCAAGGCCAACCATTGGATGAAACTAAATTGAACTCCATGCCCAAAAATCAGCCACAAAAAATGAGGTAAAAAATATTTGCCACAATTCTACGTACGGTTATAAAGTACTAAATGCTGGTAATAAATTTATGTGTTTATTGCTTCAAATTATTTAATACTAATACACAGCTAATTATAGTACTACTAAATGCTAGCATCTATTAAGGGGTAATCAATACAATCAATGGAGTATTATTGAATTCTCTTCCTCAATTATCACCTTGTTTTCCTCGGTCGATCGATTGCATTATTCCAACAGCCCTACCTCAAGTTGAGTATCAAACTTTCCGGTAGCTGACTAGCTATAATTTGATAAATAATTTATACTAAGATTCAAGAGTTCTTCCATTTTCATTATGAACTAAGATTAAAAAAAACATAGGTGAAGCATAGAAATATGGAGAGTAGCTCTAGTTGTAAAGAACAAGGAGAAGCAAGAGCCTGACTAATTTGTTGGAGATGAGAAAGACTTGTCTTTGTTGTGAGAAAGGCATGTGCACAAAAACACCTCCACTTTTTTTAAAACCTTTTAGCTGTCATTTTTGTTGCAAGATTTGGGCACCCTTATACAACTAAGATGCCGCTCAATTCCCCATGGTTAATGGGATCAATTTATTACTCCCTCCATTCCACAACATGCGAGGCATTTCTTTTGTCAAAAGATGAAATAATCACTTAAAAAATGACTCAATTACATTAGGACGGAGATTTTATACATGTATACACAAAAAATGCTCACACGGACCTTGAGAGAGAGAGATTGAGTGAGACAGCGAGGAGGGGGAAATGGAAGAAGAGACAGGTAACCATGGCTCACACAACGTGAGGGTCCCAAACCGTGAATAACGGCCTCGCAAGCCATTCAATTATATTAATTAAAATAATAACTGGAGGGGATTTTACAGAAATCATATCAGATGATCCTACATTTTAAAATTAAACAGAATTTTGAAACACCAGATAAATAAGCATATGTCTACAACAACAATCATGCCTAGTATTAATGGAATCTACATTCACTTATCAATGATCAATCAGGAGGCTTAGCTATTGAAAAATTGTCCCACAACTTCCTCAAACAGTAGGCAGTCAGTAAAAGGAATCAGGGATGGTGTTCTTACTTCTTATCTGTGCCAGCTAAATAGACCATTGATACGGACATATTGCTCCAAGTTCATTCAGCAAAAAACACCTGTAAACAAAATCCAAAATCATGGTCAACTTTAATCTATCACAAGAATGGTAATCACAAATGCATATAACCCCAAGAAAGTTTAACGCCAAAACTCACTAGCCGAGCCATTTTGTGGCCTTTTGCCGGATAAATCTGAAAATGAGTCAACCAACTGTTCTGCCAAACTACTCGGATCATCAATTAAAGTCTGTATAAAGGTGTTTAACACTCTGCGTTCCTGCTCACTGGATCTTAGACTGAACCACGTCAGCAACTTCAATCTGAAATCCTTCGTAATATGGCCCTCGCATTCCAGCCAACGGATGATCTTTACACAGTATTCAAAGTTCTCATCCAAGCATAGATCAGTCTGAACTTGGAACGGGGATCCGTTTGTCAGAGTGCTATCAGAATCCTGTGTCTCCCTATTGCCGCTATGTGGTCTTTTATTGCAACCAACCAGCTTCGAATCAGCAGGTACTTCTCCACATTTTCTATGTATGCCGTGAGAAATAGCATCATCTGCCTCAACAGCTTGCCCTAAAGTGCACCCGTTTTCTTCTTCTCTATATGACTCAACAGGTGTGAACTCCTCATTCAGATCAGGCACTGAAGCAACATTCAAGTCAAGTTGACGTGCAACATAAGGCGGCCTGGCTTGCTTAGTTTCAAGCTTGACTACGGCATGATCATTAACACATCTATTCACATGTAAACCATAAAATGACTCCAAATAGCCTTGATTCTGCAGCCAAGCGAGCTTCAATATTCTTCCAAGATCTCGAACCTTGAATCCTGAGTCTAGTTCTATTTCTTCAGTCCTGTGGTTTTTCTTGGAACTAGAGCTCCCTCCATGTGATGCATCCACTCCAGGTCTTTCAGCACTAGAATAATGGCTATCGTGAATAAGTTGTACACTCTTTGTAAAGAACTTCATTTCAGAGTGTCCAGAGTCCCCATCTTCTGTATAAGATATGATCCGAAACGAGTATTCCGTGCAAGGCTGCAGATTCGATATCCATATCCTCCTTTGATCTCTTGGAAAGACAAAACAGGCTCTTTAGAGTAAACCTCTACTCTTTTCTTGCAATACCAGAGTTTGTATCCCTTAATGGCGTTCATTGATGCAGTTGATAATTCAATCAACAGAAGTGCAACTGAAGAACATGTGACTTCCTCAAACAGGAATTTGCATGCTGCAGGAAGTGAACCTCTGCCAAAGTGGAGATGCAAAATGATGTAAGCAGTAGGCAACATGATCTCATACAGGAGGTACCGAGAGATTGAAGTATTACCAACAAAATTGGTGGGTGCAGTAGACTTTGAGGCCATCAGTTTGTCAGCTTTTTCAAAAGCAAGGGAGCAGAGCCTCTGCACTTCAGTAGCTACAGAGAGTCTACTAACAATGCCCCGACCCATTTTTGCTGAAACTCCATCGACTGGACCAACCTCTGTTTCTAATGTAGATTTTGCATCCCTAACAATATCGTGGAGCTCAGTGAATCTAGAAGTCCCATCCAGGAGCCTAAAACTCAAAAATATCCGATAGCATAGAACATCAACACAACGGGAAACCTTAGCTATACTCAGCTGCTTTTTCCAGCATCTGCCAAAATAAATACGAAGTTAGAAATGTTAAGAAACAGCACCACACGTGAAAGTATGATGGTTGAATTGGAAAACGAAAAAAGGGAAAGATAAATATGGAGGTCGGCCAATGACCGGATGATAGTGGAGGCAAACAACTTACTTAAGTACCCCAGAAACCTTTCCACACGAAGCACAACAATAGCTTCCATCCAACTGCATCATTGGCCCCAGGTCAACAACCCCAACCTTACCATGTTGGAGTGCACATTCAATGTGGCACGACAAACCACAAGAGTTTCGTACACCAGAATCAGATACACACTCCAACCAAAGACTTGGGTCCTTGTTGTCATCAAATAAATGGCAAATGCAGCAAGAGCACCTCCTGCAAAATGTGTCATCTATTGAAAGAGAGGCTCGACATGCAGAATTTTTGCATCTACACAAATTAGAAGATTTCAAATCAAGACAATGGTCAGGATTCAGTGGAATTCGCACAGGGTTTTCCCCTTCCTTGGTCTTTTAGATTGCTGAACTTGATCCTTGGGACTTGAAGATGATCTCTTGAATTCGTATGTCTTTGATGCTTTTCTACAATCTCTCATCAGAGGTTCAGCCATGCTTCGCTCTGTTAATCTTATAGCTGCTCGATGTTATAAGTTATTCAAAAATGGTACCGAGTCGGAACAGATTACAAAATCCTTTTTTTCAAATCCTGAAGCATGTTCTTCTAGTGTCAACTGTCAGAAACCTGCTTCACTGCATGAAGATAATATCGGTGTGATTTAGTAGAAAATTAGAGATTATTAGTTAAAACATGTGCAACAAAACATCGAAAACACTTGACCTAAGCAGTGCCAGTCCATTCCAACAAAAAATTCTACAAAATGAATCATTCAGCTATACCTACCACAAGAGATAAGAATCTGAAACAACAATTCAAATTTAGAGAACAATAAAATTGAATAAAGTGCAGCATTTTCCGGTGGAAAATAAATAAATTCAATTAAATAAATTCAAATAGCAAAAGCAATGGAAATGAGATTAAACCAGCTCAAAATCTCTCTAGAGAGAGGGATGGGGGAACAATAAAAAGAGAAATGCAGCTCGAAATTCAAGCTGAAGCCGCAAAAACATAAGCAGTGAATCAATTTCAGCTCTATAAAAAACAGTAACCCTAAGAATCAACAAATTAGAGAGAAATTATACCTTGAGGAAGAAGTAAGTGAAGGGGATCTCGCCTAAAAATACCAAAATCCCTGGTTCGATTTTCATGGAATTGGAGGGAGACGCATTTTTCTAAGATAGTCGCATCACTTTACCACTATCAATCATTACGATAACAATTTATATTTTGGACGTTTCCAAGTCAAATTAAATTCAAATTACAACCTATGAGTCTTATATTATTTTATTTTATATTAATAAAATAATAATTTATGATTTTCATTCTTCCACCAAAATTCGAAAGCAAAAGCTAATATTCTATCCTAATAATCTATCAATATATTTTAAATATTAATTTACCAATTTGAAATCTAAAAGATGAGGATGGCAGAATCGACTTTAATACATCCAAGTTAATTTTCTATTTGGATTTTATATAGATATAAAAGATGAGAATGGGATGAAAATATGTGGACAAAAATGGGGTGGAGAATAAGAGTATTTATATAGGAAAAATAATAATTAAAATAAAATATCGTCGTAGGTTTTAAAAAATCAACCGTTGGATTATTTAGTTAACTTTTTATTCAAAATTTGATTTCTCAAATTAAAATATTACTCAGTTCATTCTTGAAAAATATGAATCTTTTGATTGAGCACGAATTTAATGTATAATTGATCAAGTAAGAGAGATAGTGTTAGCGAAAAGTGTGGTGTACATTATTAGTAGTGTAGTTGGATTTCAAAAGAAAATTAAATACTTTCAGACAGATTAAAAGGCCGAGTTCATACTTTTCAGGATGGGGAATATAAAACAAAATCGTAAATGCCATGTGTCATATCTTGATTGGAAACAGATATGTGTTGTGCAAGTGGGCTCAAGCACACACATTCATGTAACGTACGCGTGCTCTCCATTTGAAACATCCATTCACGTCGTGAGCACGACATTGTTGATGCCCCTACGTCGAAGGCATGCAACTCCATCCACCTACTATCAATAATCTTAGTAATGTACGATATGAATTTTAAAGAAAAAAATAATACGTATAAGAGATATACTTAAAAATGTGGTTGAATATTGTTAGTGAAAATGAGGACTCACTTCATTAGAAAAAAACTTACCAAAAAATGAAAGTGACATTTTTATTAGACATACTCCATCCCCTTTTTTATGGTTAAATGCATTAAAATATAAAGAAAGCATGCAAAGATGTTACATGAGGCAAAGCCCTCCGGGAACTCAAACACACACACTATACCGAAGCGAAGGCTTGGTGCGGATAGCCATGTGCCCATGGTCAACTAGACTAAGCCCATAAATCCTAACTTAAGCATAACCATCCATCACGGTATTGATAGGCGCCTCGGGAGGACGGCTTCTTGTCATCTCCGATGTTGGGCTGCACGTTGGTACACAAACAGGGGATCGCAAATGTGGGCCTTAACTTCCATCGCGGTGCTTGTTGTTCATTTTACTTTCAAACCAGGGCAAGGTTGTCGTCGCGCGTGACTCCATTCACTGAAGGTGTATACGGCGAGGGAGATGGTGGTATCTTCAAGGCGTCATGGACCACTGTCTAATGGTACATCAACCGGACCTTAACTCGCGCGTGCGTGGCTCGACCGCCATCATGATGATGTCATCTAAGCCTTGGATAAGGAGAGACACGAGACCCATAACACCCTTCGAGTTATCTTGGCGCGTGGAGAGTGTGGCAGGGGACTTTCGTCTCTTTCTTGCGAGACGTCCTATCTGCTGACCAGGTTAGCGCGAGTGGTGACGCAGTGCACAACGCCTCATGGACTTGGCGTGGAGAGCGGGCAGGGATTTGTCTATTTCTGCAAGATCTCCCTCTTAGTTGTAGTCCCCACGGAATGCACTAAACCCTAAACCACGCCTCGATGCCCATGTCCCGTCCACTATCCTCTGGCGCGTTGAGAGACATTACCCGGCCCTGCCGGCCGGATCTCGTCGGAGGATCGCCGGTGTTGTCAGAGTGGTCGTTTGCGGCTAAACGCGATAGTTGGTTGGATTTGCCAACGGTCATCCGCGACAATGCGCATGGTGATTCGGGTATGGTGAGATCGGAACAACTCCGACCTAGACTGGCTGTGGAGGACGCTTAGCTCCATTTCTTACCGTTGGCAAGGGACCGAGCTTATTGATATCCCGAGATCTAGGTGTTCATCTTAGGAGGACTGACTGACTCCCATAGAAATGAACGAATTCGGATGGGCTATAACTCCAAGGTGGTTGGGGCGTTGTTGGAGCCGTTGTTGGAACGACGGTGGGTGTTGTTAGTTTGAGGACTTCTGCCTTGACGCGTGGTTCTGGTCATGGTGCACCGTCTTCGTTAAGCTTTAAACCTTGGAGAACCAACCCAAGAGAACATCGATTTAGATCGGGAGGGATTGGACACTCCCACTTCAAAAATAGCCCTCAAGACCAGACCGTTCTAGAAGGTGGTGGGCCGCGTCGGGACCGTTGGAAGGAACGGGGTGTGTACGCCAACGGAGTACGAGAACTTCCGGCTGCACTATGGCGCTCATTGTATGGGAGGCCTCCGCCTTGTCTCCATAACCTAAGGAGAGGATGGTCTTGAGAACAAACCGGTGTAGAACGGGAGATATAAAGAGCCTCTCCAACAAAGCGTCGGTAAACACCCCACTAAACGTCGCTAATGATACTAAGGAGACCATCCTGGGTGGAGATCTAAATGGAGTTGCTAGGCAAGGGGCCGACGTGTAGCCCGGTTGATAGGAATGGAGAGCAGATTCTCCAATCGCAGCCAGGAACTCGCAACTTCTCTAAGTAATCCTCGGGGCTATGGGGGCCCTCGGAATCACAGGCGATGACGATGGGAATGTATCGTCGGTAAGGCACATGGTGGGAGTAGCGTGCGCTTCCGGTGAAGAGTTGGCTAGGGGGCGGCGAGTGATTTTACGCCACCTCCGCCCCCTCAAGGTTTTTAGAGAGAGAAATTCGTTTCTAGCTTTTCACTTCTAGAGAGAAAAAGGAGAAAAGTTCTACATACTCCTCTCCCTTAAAGAGAGATGTAGAAAGGAAAATGTGTTAGTGGAAAATGAATCTCACTTTATTAGAGACAATGAAATTCCTAAAATAGAAATTTTCTATATTTAGATGGACCAAAAAGAAAAGAGTTCAACTTTTAAGCGACGAATGGAGTATCAAATTTGAAAAACTAGACTACTGATTATGGACAAAGAGAATATATTAATACATGAATGCGCCTACTAAATGACTCATGCAATTACTTACTTTTTTGACATAACACAACTACTTGTATACAAAATCAATAAGCTAATGTCAATTTCATCATGTTCATATCATTACTCCTAAAATTTCTTATATTTTCTCCCATAATCTAATCTAATTTATATAAGAGTGGATAACTTTACCCCTTATAAGACATTTTAACGAGTGATTGGTCCATTTCTAATATGGTATCATAGCGAGGCCAAGTCGGTGATGGATCTATTGCCTCACGAGTGGAAGTCGATGTAATTCGACCGATCGTTCGATGGTAATTCGGCCCACATTGATGATGGCTGTCTTTATCTCTCGAATTTAAGAGGTTTTAACACGCACTCGCACGTGTGGGCTGAATCGAACATCGACTTCCATCACATGGGAGGCAAGACAAGATATAAGAGATAAAATTCATCATCGACTTGCCGCTCTTATACCATATTAGAAATGTCATTCACGCCTTAAAAGCCTAAAAAGGAGAGGATTATCTATACTTATATATATTAGATGAGATCTTCACCGAATCATGTGAGACAATTAAGAATTTTAACGATTATCATATCTATACTAATAATTATACATTATGTCCATTAGTATTGTGTCGTTTTTATATAACACAATAGATTTGTGAAAATTGGTTAGCAAACCTTAACGACGTGTTCGCTCATGATAATGACACTACATCCATGAGTTATAATACCCTCCGTCCCGCTAAGATGATACATTCCTTGGCCGCACAGATTTTAGGAGTTATTGGTTAAAGTGTTTAATTAGAGAGAGAAAAAAGTCGGTGTAAGTATTAAAATAGAGTGAAAGAAAGATGAATATTTTAATAGGAGTAAAAAGTTGTTGAGTGTATTAATTGAGAGAGAGTTTCCA